>NW_006299705.1:16922859-16926387 GCF_000327345.1 Myotis davidii
GACCCTCAAGCTCCAGACCCTGGCAGTGGGGCAGATGGGGTGGGTGGCAGCATGATCCCCAGCCTCTGCCCACCCCAGTGCAGGATCCGGGCCTGCCATCTGCGACTGGGGGAGACAGGGAAGACCTGCTGTCCAGGCATTGCCATCTGCCACCGGGGAGCAGGCCTAAGCCAGCAGGTGGTTATCTCCCAAGGGGTCCCAGACTGTGAGAGGGCACAAGTGGAGATGAGGGACACCATTGAGGGACACCCCCGACCCCCCGCCAGTGCACAAATTTTTGTGCACCAGGCCTCTAGTACTACTATATTTAGCACTATAGTACTATATGCTAAATATAGTACTAATTAGATTTGAAAATTCTTAGCCTAATAAGTGCAAATTCATTAGCCTCAAAGCAAGACTGGGCTTTTCCAATCTTTAAGTCAATAACTTTTTTCTTCTAAACTTGTTTTCAAAACAAGTTACTTTTATAAGTTAAGGTTTTTAGCTAAAAAAACAAATTTGAGAACATTTAATTCTATACTTTTGTTCCTTGCAGTTTATATCACAATTCAAGAATGGTTATAAAAATATACCTTCCCTATAAATTCTCCAGATTATTTAACATATTGAGCTAAGAAGCAAGCTAGTCAAGAGGGGTGGGGGTGGGGGAGGTCAGGAAATAAAACTATTGAAGATAACTCTATTTAGATAAACTCTTATTGCAGAACATAGGAACTCTACTTCCACTGCATGACTATGGTTAATTAAATCTAAGATGCCAGCAATTGTAAAACAATTCTGGTTTTATGCATCATTGTATAATATAAAATGCTGACAAACTATGACACAATACTAAGATGCCACTGATAATAAGAAGCATTCCAATTCCAAAGACATTCAATGTTAAAAATAAAACACCTTGAAATCAATAGCATTTTATGTGTAAGTGTGTGGGTTAAATAGTTTGAAATAAGATTTTGGGCTTGGACATATGCTAAATTGTATTTCCTGCTTTAAAATTTGACTTCCTTATAAGAAAGCTCTTATAAGCTCATCTTGTGTGCCTAGGACAGGGCCATACACATAGGAAGAGGTCAAAAGATATTTAAATAATGCTCATGGTTTAAATTTAAGGGTGGTTTAGCTGTAAGCACAGATGTTATAGACTGATTAAAAGATTATTTTCCAAGCTTAAATTAGTGATATTAAAGGGACAATGTCTGTATCATAGGTGACTCAACTTCATAAGTTTCAGTTTTAGGTGGGAAACAAGAAAGCAAAGCCATCATGGCAGATTTTATTGACAAACAGTTGATGTCAATTAGAAACAAGAGCTGATATTTCAAGGTCGCAGTTACCTTTGTCTATACATTGTCTATCATGGTGCCTGGTACACAGTGAGAATGCATAATGCTTACTGAATGATGATAGTAAGCTTAACTCACTGCTAAGAATGTAATTTATGGTATTTGTGGCAGCTATAGATTCCAATAATAGTTCCAGTTGCTGCTTTCCAAAGATAACACAGTTTGGTGAAGGGCAGAGTGGGATGGTTTTACCTTCAACTCCTGTTCCTGATCATGTTTTGGGAAGCTTGATCTGCTGTAGCCCACACGGAGCCTGTGTGAGGCTGTGGTCCATGAGTACTTTGAAACACTTTCCCCAGGTACCACAAACACACAAAATTACCCTCCCATCCTCCACATTCTGCACTCTTCCAGGGCAGGGGGTGAGCTAGGTCCCCCTTATGCCACTGTTGCCTGTAGTGGTACCTGGCTGAGTTGTGAAGACACAGATGGTGAATTTAGCTCACTACTCTCCTTGAGAAACCCTGCGGCTAGTTCTTATACAGAAAGATGAGGGCAGAGGAGAATGGCAACATAAAATAGAGAAGTTGGTCAATTTACAATAACTTCAAAGTATGATTCAATTATTGTTTGAAATCATGAGTTTCCAGAATGTCAGACCATTCCCTTGGCCAAATATGAAATTCTACATATACATGTATAATTATACATTTACTAGAGGCCTGGTGCATGAAAATTTGTGCACTGGGGGGTGGGGAGTCCCTCAGCCTGGCCTGCCCCCTCTCACAGTCTGGGAGCCCTCAGGGGATGTCCTATTGACAGCTTAACTCACTGCTAAGAATGTAATTTATGGTATTTGTGGCAGCTATAGATTTCAATAATAGTTCCAGTTGCTGCTTTCCAAAGTGACCAGTTTGGTGAAGGGCAGAGCAACTCCTGTTCCTGATCATGTTTTGGGAAGCTTGATCTGCTGTAGCCCACACGGAGTCTGGCCTCCCTGTGCGGGAGGCAACTGGGCTGATCAGGGGAAGGCACCGCCCCCTTCACGCCCCTGCTGCTGCCACTGCCAGCCTCGGAGGCTGTCTGAGCCCACGGCTGCCTGAGCCCCGGGCCTCATAGCCGCTATGGCTTTGTCTGGATGGATGTTGGAAGATGCCCGCCCTAATTTGCATATTACCCTTTTATTAGTATAGATATATTACATATTATACATACAATTATAATATATACTAGATAATATATATAACCTTTGATATATATCAAAGTTAACTATTTCCAATTAGATAATTTTCTATTGCATTAATACCTTAGTAAATTAACATGTGGTTAGAGTTATAATTCAATGAAAATATTAAAATGTTATTTACAAGTCAGCCAGTTAGTATTAAAAAAATAAAACAGAACTAGTTACAAAAGGATATAATTTTAGCATCCTTCTAGTATTAATTACATTCAGAGCAGGGTGTATAAAGGTAGCTATTAGTCAACAACCTTTGAGCAGACTGACTAAACACAACTGTTGGCAAAACTAGTGGGCTAGCCAAACCAAAATCAGCAGGGAAAGCAGTCAGAGTGCAGGCATATCATCTAAGAACAAATGGCAGTGTTGGGGATTTATTTTTATCTCTGTTACTATTTCAAGTGGAAAGTTATCTTTGCTTCCCAGGTATCAAGTAGGTTAGAGAAGGATAGTGTTCAGGAAGCCTTTGCAGGTGGGCTGAAATTGCCTACTAATTTCAAATACTGTGTAATTTAGTTTTTCCAGACCCAATCTTCTCCCCAGCCTGCCAAAGGAAAATAAACAATTAAAAAAAACAAAACTTGAAGCACTTTGCTAAGTTTGGAAGTTAAAAAAAAAGAGAAGAAAAATCCAACCTGTGTTCTTAGCGTCAATGACTCTACTGCAAGAATTTTATAGCACTTATTCAAGCCTTTAAAGTTAACAGTTAAATGCTGATTAATCTTTAAGTCACTATGTCTTTTAGGAAGACATACATTTAAAACTTGTTTGGCTGGCTATTCCTTGTTTATTCTTGGAAAAGTGTGTGTGACTCCGTATTTTATAGGAGACACTCCATGGTACTTACAGAAAACTAGAGGCCTGGTGCACGAAATTCATGCGAGGCGGGGGGGTCGGGGGTGGTGGTGTCCCTCAGCCTGACCTGCACCCTCTCCAATCTGGGAGCCCTCAGAGGATTTCCAACTGCCCATAGGGATCGGGCCTAAACTGGCAGTTGGA
>NW_006299705.1:16926591-16936676 GCF_000327345.1 Myotis davidii
TTCTCATCTTTCTCCTACCCTCCCTCCATCCCCACATTCCTTCTTTCCTTTATCTTTATCCTTCTCCTCCCTCCCCTTTTCCTTCCTTCCCACCTTAATTTTTTTTTCTTCACTTCCTCCCTAGGACCTGCTTTGCTCCCTCCCCCATTTCTTTCTTCTTCCCATTCTCCTTTTAAGCTCTACCAGCTCCCCTTTAAAACTTTTCTTCCCTCCCTCTTTCTCTCTTATCCTACCTTTCCCATACATTCTTCTCTACTTACTTCCACTGTTTTAATATGTATCTATCTACCTGCCTAATTAGTCACTATCATTTATCTTTTTTCTTTTCTGATTCCTACTTTTAAAATCTGTCCCCATTACACAACTATATTTGATTTTCATTATAGCCTTACAGTTCACTGATACAGCCTCTTTCCTTCTTTAACTCTGCTCTCTGACTCCTTTTTTATAAAATTTTTCCCTCATTCCTTCCCTTCTTAAAACTTCTGTTCGGGGGTGGGGTGGGGAGGCGCATTAACCCCCAGCTCAGGGTTCAGCCCCAGCCAGAGGTTCACCGTCCCACCCCTCCCCCGACCTCCCCGCAGCTGTCCTGCTCCCATTCCCAGCAAGGGTGGCTGAGGTCCGCTAACAATGCTTACTGAACAGCTACTCTATGCCACTTGTTCTTTCAATCAGTTCTCCCAACAAATCTGTGAGGTGGGTATTATTTCCCCCATTTTACAGATAAGAAAGATGACTCACTTTTTAGGCATCTTTTCTGACAGCCCCATGTTTCCTTCCCTTTTCCATTCCTGCATACTTTTCTTGTTCCCTTTCTATATTTCTGTCTCTCCTCTCGCATGTCTGCATGTAGGCCTGCCTTCCTCTCCCTCTCCTTTCTTATGTCCTCCTATCATAACCTATCCTACCCGGGGCCTGAGCAGAGGATGGGACACAGCCTGCTGATCCAGTTGTAATGTGATGCTTAACAGACAATTTGCATATTCCTCTATTTTATATATATCTTACAAGTAATTTCTAAATTATGTATGCAAACCTAACTTCTGTTTTTTTAAAGCCTCTGGGATTGCTGAGTCTGAAGTAAGCAATTAAATTAGTAAGAATTTAGAACAACATTCTCATAGCAAATACTGAGTTAATATGGGATTTTGGGATCCCATTTGCTGTGACAAAGTTAACACTGTTTCTCAATGTCCTGTGGCAATCATTCCCTGCACACCTGAGTCCCTGAGGCAGCAGGTAAGTCCACTCTGCAAGGCTGCCGCCCACCAGAGGATGTGGCCTTTATTTTCTGCAAAAAACGTTGCCATTTCAGATTTTGTCCAAATTATAAACATACCACAGATCTATCTTTCTGTGTATGTGTGCACATGGATTTTAATAGGCCCGTAGGAATTTTACATACCTATGCCAGGATATAGTATTTTGCATCTACTGAAACCTTTGTTTAAAATGCTGAGTCATATCAATCAGAAATATACACATAAGCCTTGTTCCTGACAGTCCCCTATTTCTATAGAAGTACCCAGTGGAGGGTTCTGGATATGCTCTACATTATTATTCTTTTCTGAGTATTAGTCTGTATGTTTGTCAGAAGGAGTGCCCTGAGGGCGGAGCCTATGTTTTACCCACCCCTGTATCTTTGCACACTAAACACTTAGCAGAGTATGTGGAACTACAGGGGCTAAAAGTATGTGTCCTAAAATAAGAAACAAGCAGAACAATAAAACTATTAGCACATCCACTGATGACAGTTTATTGTGAAATAATTATGTTAATAGATAACTTCATCAGTTACAACTGCCGTTACTTTAAAACACTGACTTAATTTGCTTCTCCTTTTAAAACTTTGCAATAACAGCAAGGAGAACTTTCCCCTGGTGATGTGGAGACCTATAGTGTAGTTACAGGTCTGCCTCCATCTGTGTTTTTAGACAAGAAATGTTCAACAAACAAAAAAATACAGGGTTTAGTTCTTAAAACTGCACTGAGACACACTTTTTGAGAAAATTTCCACCTGCCACAATTTCAGTATATTTCCGTTAAAATATGAGACAGGCCGAAACCGGTTTGGCTCAGTGGATAGAGCGTCGGCCTGCGGACTGAAAGGTCCCAGGTTCGATTCCGGTCAAGGGCATGTGCCTGGGTTGCGGGCACATCCCCAGTGGGAGATGTGTGGGAGGCGGCTGATCGATGTTTCTCTCTCATCGATGTTTCTGACTCTCTATCTCTCTCCCTTCCTCTCTGTAAAAAATCAATAAAATATATTAAAAAAAAAAGAGAGACAGAACTATTCTGATTTGTATAAAATTTACCTGACAATAAAGATGCAGCATTTTCCTCTGAATGTTGTAACCTGAACACCTCAATATTGTAGCCCACGTGAATCTTACCACTTTTTCTGTTCAATTGAAATGGGTCTACAGGATGTATAATCCTAGGAAACCTTTAGTTAGTGAGCATCATAGGTATGGATTAAAACTGTGAGGATAATTAGTTGACTCATACTCTTCAGGGAAGTCAATAAGACATTTGTAGCTGATTTATGTAGCTCCTGATAATCACAAGTTTAGAAATCACCATCAACTACTCCTACAGATATTTCCTCCTCTTTCTGAATCCATAAAATGCCTTCAATGACCATTCAATTTCCTGAGCACCCTCTTCCTCTAAAGCAGGGGTGGGGGACCTTTTTTCTGCCAAGGATATTAATGACATCATTCGAGGGCCATACAAAATTATCAACTTAAAAAGTAGCCTGCTATATTTGGTCAAACATTTAATTAACTCACTCCTAATGCCTTGGCAGGGCTAGACCAAATGATTTCCCCACCTCGACGTTCCTCACCCCTGCTAAAGGAAAGGGGGGAGATGAATTGTGAAAGAAACAATTTTCATTTTTTTTATGCTATAAAAGTTGCTGCCCAGTTGTGATGATAAAAATCCAGGTAATCAATGATTCTCAGAATTTGTACTCCGTAACAGTATATTGCTATACTTCCAGTTTCTTTTCATTATCATTTTTGCCTAAAGAATGAAAAATCTGATAAAAATCATGTTTGATGTAAAAACTGTAAATTTGTTTGATTTGCTAAATCCTTTCTAGAAACATTTTTCAAAGTTTCTGAAACATTGTAGTAAAAGAGAACTAAAATTTCTCATTAAGGAAAAAGTATCTTTTGTGGGAGCCTAAATTTAAACCTTCCATTTGAAGTCCTAAACATTTTCCACATAGGAAAACTGTAAGTGTATATCTTAAGAGTTTCTAGAGCAATCAGCATAGGCAATGTTAAATTACCATGCCTCCCTAGACAAACAGAGGAGCACTGTACAGAGACCCTCACATTTGTGGCCCTGTGTATTCCCTGTGGGCAGTGCCAACCCACTCTCTCCCCCGTAATGACTCTTTGTTTTCAATAAGTCCCAAAAGGCTGGTGAGAGCTAGGCAAAGAGAAGGGGGGAGGGGCAGATGGAATGCAGCTGCAGGCTATGAAACAATGCTGAGTCCATATATTTTGTTCCCAGTTAGAATAAAAAAGTGGACAGCAGTTGGGGTGGAGGGGACAAGGAGACAACCCAGAATAAGCAAGGTTGGGCCACATATCCCACAGTTGTCAGCCTGCAACTCCCTCCTCTTTCACCCCTCTATCTTCTACTCTATGAAATCCAGTAACCATTCATTTGGGTTAAAAAGCTTATCTGCTAAAATTAAAATACCTATTAAAATTTAAACCTATCAGTCATTTATATCCAAATTACTTTTATCATGAATTAAACTCAGGGGAGGATGGAATAGAGAGAGAGAATGGAGCTTGCATAGATAAATTGGGGAAGCTGAGACAGACAAGCTTGGGGGAAGTAGCAGAATTCAGAAAAGGATGTACAAGGTTTCAAATATAAACTGCCTGCTTTGCAATGATGCCTACAGCCTGAGAGCAATTGGTAGGAAAGCTATATTCCTTAAGACTGATAAAAGCTGCATATGTCTGCATGAATCAAGAGTTTGAAAGCCTGCACATATTGGTTCATCATTATTCAGTCCAACCTGGTGTTCCCTAAGAAAATGTTATTCACTTGCATTGCCCTGGCATCCATGTTCTAACTGGGAGAGAGACTTAAGGGAGAAGCAGACCCAAAGTGACAGCTGCTAGTGAGGGTCTTGCCCTCTCCTCCCTGACAAGCTCAGGGGAGGCCCGTATAGTAGGCCTTATAAATTCTGAGACCTAAAGTAATCACATAAGTTGGTCTGAAATAAAAACTTTCCATATAAAAGCAAGTCATGGTGAGTAGTCATGATCTAGGCCAGCATCTTCCTTGACAAAGGTCAATCTTTACCTTAAATGAGCCTGTCTGTTATTGTCTTTTTGCATCTAGGATAACATACCTTTGGAAAATCAGGGTTAATTTCCTTTTACCAAATCCTCCAGGGCACTATTTCCCACCAGAGCAGGGGACTACAGAGCCCCTCATTGTTATTGTTATTGTGTTAATTGTTAACTATCCTATATCCACCTATGCAAAAGAAGTGTATGTCCATTCCTTTTACTTTTTATCCAAACCCAGAGATTTCCTGCTTTGTTTTCTCTAGTCTCCCTAATCACCAGCAAATTTCATGTAATCCATCTACATCTCCCCCTTTGATTCCGATGTATACAATAAGTGCTAAAGCTAGATGTGCTCTCCCTCCTGGGAGCATGCCCATGCCTTTCTTCCCTTTAAGCTGTGCATCTCCTAAACTCTAAGGGTACCCACGAGACTTACAATCAGGGGAGCAAAGGGCAGTGGCAGCTTGTCCTGGGCTAACCCACTAAACCTGTCTCCAACGCCCCCTTTCCTCTGACTTCCCAGTGAGCCAAGCAGCCCCACCTAGGCTCTCACCAGTTGCTTCTTCTATCCTAAACCCTTCACTGTCCCCAGGTTTAATAAACATACACTTAAAAACAAACAAACAACAAAACAAAACAAAAACCTGCCATTTTTCCGGAGCATTTTCTCAATCCATTGAGATTTTGCTTCCTGGCAAGTGTCCTCAGTTTGGCTCAAATAAACTCATAAAAATTCTTGCAGGTCTGGGTGTTTCTTGTGTCAACATAACCCTTTACTGTTTCTGTAGAGCCCCCCAAGGTACATGGATCCAGACCTGCCTCTGGAACATCTCTTAAGATATAACTAACACCATTAAAAATTTCCAGAAATTTTTAAGAAGCCTTAAGTAAACAACTGAAATGAACACCTCAAAAAAACAAAACAAACAAAAGAAACAGAATTAGCATGTGCTAAAGATTACCTAAAAAGCTATAAAACAAAATTCAGGAGAACCTTGTTCCAATTACAATCCCATTCATGAACACTTGGTAACTTGGGAGAAAAAAAAAAAAAAGGATGTTCTTATAAAGCTATCATGTAAAGCTCTGACATCTACACACAAACATCTCTTTCAAGTTAGCATTACACAAAATTTAAAAGTACTCCACTTGGTGTTGAATGATATAACTAATCTCGACTCTTGAAATGTTTTCAACTTATAAAGTTTAGAAAGATTGGATTTATTTACATTGAACTTTGCATTTTGTGACATGATAAAAGTCGTAAGTATGTAGATTTATAGTAAGCAGAAATATAATCTCCCCGCCTCCCCAACTTGCCTTTTCTCTATAGGCTAAACTCTATTTACAGATATCCCAACTCTCCATACTATACTATACAGAGACAAATTCAGAAATGCATGTTAATTTAGATGAAGGAATGACTGTGTCTATTTATTTAATATTAAATAGTAATAGTAATAAATAATACTGACAGTACTGTAAAGTCTATCATCTATTATAAACAGAAAATTCATAGGTGCATTTTATTACGAGTTATCATTTATTATGTTTTTAAATGTGCAATAAAATAGAACTCGTTGTTTATTCTGTGTACTGGAAAAACTCAATTTTCTATCTATACATTTAATTTTCTAGTGTGTACAATCAAAGAAATTAAATAGAATAGTTGTTAATAAAAACATTATCACATAATCAGAATTTGCCTGAAATTAATTACTCTTTATAACTTAACTGGAGGCCCGGTGCACGAAATTCGTGCATGGGGTGGGGGTTGTCCCTTAGACCAGCCTGCACCCTCTCCAATCTGGGACCCCTCTTACAATCCGGGACTGCTGGCTCCCAACTGCTCACCTGCCTGCCTGCCTGATTGCCCCTAACTGCTTCTGCCTGCCAGCCTGATCACCCCCTAATCACTCCCCTGCCAGCCTGATCGATGCCTAACTGTTCCCCTGCTGGGCTGGTCACCCCCAACTTCCCTCCCTACAGGCCTGCTTTCCCCTAACTGCCCTCCCTTGCCAGCCCGGTCACCCCCAACTGCTTTCTCCTGCAGGCCTGGTCCCCCCCAACTGCCCTCCCCTGAAGGCCTGATGCCCCCCAACTGCCCTCCCCTGCTAGCCTGATCGCCCCCTAACTTCTTTCCCCAGCTGGCCGATTGCCCCCTAACTGCTTGCTCCGTGGCACTGGCCTGATCGCACTCCTAACTGCTTGCTCCCCCACACCAGCCTGATCTTGCCCCTAACTGCTTGCTCTCCTGCTAACCTGATCTCCCCTAACCGCCTCTGCCTTGTCCCTGACTGCCCTCCCCTGCAGCTTGATCTCCCCCAACTGCCCTCCCTTGCAGGCCTGGTCCCTCCCAACTGCCCTCTCCTGCTGGCCTGATCTCCCACAACTGCCCTCCCCTGCTGGCCATCTTATAGTGGCCATCTTTGACCACATGGGGGCGGCCATCTTGTGTGTTGGAGTGATGGTCAATTTGCATATTACCTCTTTATTATATAGGATTGTGATAAACAAGACATTCTCATTATACTTTGAATGTGTTACATTGCAATAAAATGGTTAAAAAATGCAATTACCCATGATTTGCAAAAATCTACTCAATAAGTATATCTTAACTATTTTTTAACTAAAAAGAAGATAATTCAAGTGTTGTAAAGGTGTCAGAAATTTACATTTAGTCACAAAGTTCATAAAATATGAGTACATTAAGAGGTACAGGTGAAAACAAATTTTAAGACTTAGGTAAAACAATGTATGAAAATAATAGCTTTTCTTGCTAAATCAATGAGTACTCACCCCTTGGAGCCCTTGGAACTGAATTGAAGGTCGAAAAGGAATTAAGTTCTGTTAAAAGAAACATAAGAAACAAACAGGTCAAACTTGATTACTGTGACACAGAATTAAACGTTTAAACTTTAAATCTGTGCATTTGGTCAGTGGTATAGCCTGTGAAAATACCTTTTCATCATGTACTTAGGTTTACACGTCATTTTATTAAGATGCCTTGATGAACAGTAGCACACTATTGACATTTCTCCCAACTGCTGGTCTAAGGGACAACCCCCACCCCATTGAATAACACAACCAAAGGTATCTTTTGGTAGTATAGCTGATCAGGTTTTTTTAAATGACTGATACAATTTGGTAAAAATATGATTAGTATACAAATTTAATTTTACTAGTACATTGAAAAATCATACTCTGGCTTAGTTTCTTCATACTTTTTAAAATATATTTTTACTGATTTCAGAGAGGAAGGGGGGGGGAAAGAGAGATAGAAATATCAATGATGAGAGAGAATCATTGATTGGCTGCCTCCTGCATGCCCTCTACTGGGGATCAAGCCTGCAACCCCAGGCATGTGCCCATGACCAGAATAGAACCCGAAACATTTCAGTCTGCAGGCCAACGCTCTATCCACTGAGCCAAACTGACTAGGGCTCTTCGTATATTTTTAAAAGTGGTGGAGATAGGAAAGATATTTGGAGGAACTTTCCAAAACCCTAATAGGACATTAGAAATATAAAATTTAAAAAAATACTTAAAAATTAAAAGAAATATAAAATTGAAGTATTTGAGATTGAATGATTGTTTCTATTTTCTCACATTTTACCAGAGATTAGTTTTTAATTAAGGGCCAAACAGGTTACCAATTTTCTCACAAGATGCTCACTAGGAGAATATTATAATTTCTACAACAATATTTTGTTTTGTAATGAATTCTCATAGCTTTAATATTTTAAGAAAAGCTGTAATTATAAATATCTACCATAGTCTCAGGCATGATATCCTATATCTACAGTCACCAGAATGGTTTTTATGGGAATGCTTTTCTAAATTGTTAACAGAAATTCACAAGGAAATCAGATATGAGTAACATTTAATAATAACATATCAACCTGTAAACTATACCTCATATCCTTATATCCAAATACAATACACAAAAACAGAAACAATGGTTTCTGGTTTCATCTTGATCTCCAATAAAAATACAGCCAGGAACCCATGTGCCCCTCCCTTCAACCAGTGCACATTACCTGCAGATTGAAAAGTTTATTAATCAGTATTACAATAAACTAAAGAGTTAGATGAAAGGATGAGTACTTCTTAAAAGATAGATTATCTAAATATAAAAGCACATGGTAGCATTAACCATTCTATTATTATTTTATACTAGAAGCCTGGTGCACAAAATTTGTGCATGGGAAGGGTCCCTAGGCCTGGCTGGCGATCAAGGCTGATCTGTGGGGCAACCGGCAGGGAATCAGGGTCCCCGCTCACACCCGCCTTGGCCTGGTGCTGTCTGCTTTCCAGCCCTGCCTCCCCATCGCGGTTGCCGATCGCTGTCTGTGGGGTGACCGCTGGGCCGATTAGGGCCCCCACTCGCACCCGCCTTGGCCTGGCTCCGCCCGCTCACCTGCTCCACCATCCCGCTGCAGTCCCACTCTTATTGGGGCCCACTGGGTCCAGCAGTGCCTCCACTGCCACCTGCTGCCAGCGCCTCACTGCTGATGCCTGCCATGTTCCATGCTGCCACCTGGTGGTTAGCGCACATCTAACTCCTGGTCAGTCAAACTCCCACCCATGGAAACAATTTGCATATTAGCCTTTTATTATATAGGATAAATGGATAAACATCTTGGAAAAAAACATTATAATAGATACTATTATCATTGTTTTACTACCTTAAAATGATCACTAAACTTTAGACTTATCAGGAGGTTCGAAGTAATACTTGTAACAAATTCATTTTTTAGTGTGTGAGAAGTGGGTTTTGTTTTTTTTTTAAAGGGAAGATAAAAAGATAATGATTGAAATTGTAAAATAATTTTTAATAGTGATTCCTTCTAAGTCATGGTCTTTTATGAATATACAAATTATAGATTAATGCTATAATTTCCTTAGAGAAAGAAAACCCTACCCAAACCTACCTTTCAGACCTAAACTTCTTCCTGAACTAATAGCCATAAGCCTGGAGAAGCCTAAAGAAGTCTTTCTTCTGTAGAAGTTGCCCTACAATTTGGATAACACAGGTCTAGGCTCAAGTTTTCACAATATTTCCATCAGTCCTACCTCCTGGCTCTCCTTTCAAATCACAAACATTGAACATTTCTGAGGCTGGTTACATTTTTCTCCCTTACTCAATGACAGCAAAACTGGCAAACACTAAATCACCCCACTTCAACCCCCCAAGTTGGCACCTTCCTACTTTTTATCAAGGGTACTTCTATCTTTTCAGTTCTCCGGGATCACAACCTTAAATTTATAGTCTTCTCTCTCTTCACCCCCACCGTATTCTATCAGTCAATTGTAGGCCACTAGAATCACATAATTCTGATCCAGGGATAATATAGTTAACTAGAGGCCCAGTGCACAAAATTCATGCATAGGGGGTGTGTGTCCCTCAGCCCAGTCTGCACCCTCTCCCACCGGGATGGGGCCTAAATGGGCAGTCAGACATTCCTTTCACAATCCAGGACTGTTGGCTCCCAACCGCTCGCCTGCCTGCCTGCCTGCCTGATTGCCCCTAAAAGCTTCTGCCTGCCAGCTTGATCACTCCCTAACCATTCCTCAGCCGGCCTGATTGACGCCTAATTGCTCCCCTGCCAGCCTGATTGCCTCTAACTGCTCTCCCCTGCATGCCTGGTCACTCCCAACTGCCCTCCCCTGCTGGTTTGCCCCACCCTCCCACTGCACTCCCCTGCAAGCCTAGTTGCCCTCAACTGCCCTCCCCTGCAGGCCCACTCGCCCCCAAAT
>NW_006299705.1:16936703-16954143 GCF_000327345.1 Myotis davidii
TGCAAGCCTTGTCCCTCCCACTGCCCTCCCCTGCAGGCCTGGTCACCCCCAACTGTCCTCCTCTGCCGGCCCGGTCACCCCTAACTGCCATCTCTTTCAGGACTGGTCTCTCCCAACTGTCCTCCCCTGCTGGCCTGATCACCCACAACTGCTCTCCCCTGCCGGCCATCTTGTGTTCACATGGGGGTGGCCATTTTGTGTCCATATGGGGGTGGCCATCTTGTGTATTGGAGTGATGGTCAATTTGCATATTTCCTTTTTATTTGATAGGATGCCCATCCCCCTTAGGCAATGTGTCCCATTACTAACTAAGCTGGGACCAGAACTCAGGACTCAATCTTCCTATTTTGTCATGCTGCGTTTCTTCTACTACCTGGTGTTCCACACACATCTGCTATGGGAGATTCAAGAGTGTGGGGGCCTATTCCTTCATGACAGACAGTTCACATTTTAGTTAGGGAATATTAGAGAATGATTAAATACTAGGCTAAGTACTACCAGGAGGTGTAGTAAGGACTCTCAAAAAGGGAAGAAGATTATTGGTTATAAGATATACTATAAAAGCCAAAGATCTTGTGGAAAGGGTGGATCTTGGGTAGTAATTTAGAAAATACTAACTCCAGGGAGAAGTGCTCTGCCTGAACAGAAAAGCAAGGAGACAGGAATGAATACTATGTGGGCAAAGGACAAATGTCTCTCTGTGTAGAGTTCTTTCATACTTGAAACACTATACAAAGGGTAAGAATTGGACCTGGAAATAACTGTCTAATCTTTCCTTGGGTTGAAAATTTGTCTTCAGTTTTGCTTCTATCCACTACAGAATAAATAGGACAATCAGTAATTTAAATTTCAGACCTCTGGGACTTCAAAAGATTTATCACCCTGTGAAATAACCCCACCCTAATCCTTCCCATTACCCTCTTAGGCAGGGCCTTAGACCTGACAACTAATTGGAGACTCATCTAAGTTTTGGAACAAGAGAGGGAGTTGCTGAAAGAAGTGTTTCAGGGAAAGTAGCCCCTTCAGTCATGTGTAAGAAAGATGGAGATGGACGGATTGGGGCTAGGATAAAGGATTAGCTCCAGGGGATTCTTTATTTGGAGATACTCTGGTGAGAAAGGCCTAAGTTAGTATTACTTCATCTGGAACAAGCATTCCGATGGAAGAAAGATAAAATGTGCTAAAAGCTTGACTATCAGGCACCAAAGAAAAATGAAGTGAAGGTGGCTCGAAAGGTCCTAATCATCATCACTGGCCAGTGAGCTCCAAACTTCCTCAAATTAAGCTTAGTCTCACCTTTGGAAGCCTCTGTCTGTTTCAAGCCCCTATCACCAAGTACCTAGATCAGGGGTGGCGAACCTTTTTTCTGTCAAGGGCCATTTGGATATTTATAATATCATTTGCAGGCCATGCAAAATTATCAACTTAAAAATTAGCCTGCTATATTTGGCCAAATATTTAATTAACTCACCCCTAATGCCTAGGTAGGACCAGACCAAATAATTTCAAGGAGCCGGACGTTTCCTACCCTTGATCTAGATCAGTGGTTCTCAACCTTCTTAATGCCGCGACCCTTTAATACAGTTCCTCATGTTGTGGTGACCCCCAACCATAAAATTATTTTTGTTGCTACTTCATAACTGTAATTTTGCTACTGTTATGAATTGTAATATAAATATCTGATATGCTATATGTGTTTTCCAATGGTCGCGACCCACAGGTTGAGAACTGCTGATCTAGATAAAGGCCTTCCTCCCTACTTTCAATTCCTTCCAAATTCAAATAGCTAGCAGAAGCTCTCTCAGACACCACTCTCAGCATGTGTCACAGCCTGCAATGGGTTCCATCAAGGCAAAGCAAACTCCTCCACATGGAAAACAGACCTGCCGCCATCTACAGGATCAACCAATTTCATACTACACTTCCTCTGAACTGTGGTTCAGCCATGCTAACTTTTTGTCTGTTTGTTTTGTGAACATTTTCTTTTCTATTATTCTACCTTCTTCCTGTTCCTTCAACCTGGCATACCTTCCCAAACACATTTTGCCAATCCATGTTAATCGCTCACTTAACATTTAAGTTTAAGATTAATTTCCTCACCTAGGCCTTCCTTTGGATACATCAGGAATGGAAGATTTAATGTGTTTAATAACATAAGGCAGGTAAATGTGAGACAGGGTGTAAAGCAATGAGTGAACACCTGAAGAATAAATGCCCAACCTAGAGTGGATTCAGATTTTCAAAAGTTAAATTTTTTTCTGGCCAAAAAAACCATAACACTGCTGCCACCATTTTGCTAATTCTGACCTATACCCACTTTGAATTAACTCCTGTTAGCTGTTGTTTTTTCCAGATGCCTGTGCTTACGATTCTACTACGTTGGGGATATATTTTTTCATAGATTGTCTTACTCCTAGTTATAATGAAAGAGAGGAATCTAACACATATTTAGCTTACAAGTATTCATTCTGCATTATGCTCAGCTAAAAAAATAATATAAAATTATTTGGCCATGTTCTCTTTAAATATGTGGTACACACTATATACTTGTATACCTTACAGATTATTATTCAGGGTTGTATCGACAAAACAATACAACTATGCTTTACATCAATTTAGAAACTTTTAAGAGTAATTTTTACTTTATCCAGTTTTGTTTTTTTTGCCTTATCACTAAATTTAGAACCTAACCTCCTGATATGCTTATTGTTCTATTTGTATTGCTGATTCCTCAACAAAAATGATAGTTCTGTTTATATAGTTTTGTTAACGCACAGAGCATTTTTGTACCCATTGTCTCAAATGAGCCCTCTAAAACCAAATCTGGGTAGTAAGAAGGTATCATTATTCCCCATTTCAGAGGAGGAGATAAATGAGTCCCCAGCAGGTAAAGTGTGTTGCTTAGGATCATCAAACTAATGATTAGCAGAGCTGGACCTCAAATCCAGCCACCCAAATCCCTTTCTTTTTCTTGCCTCTATAGCCAGTTATCTCATAGTGCTGAGTATTTAAAAGCCGTATGCTCATTCAGTTATTCTGGCATTTTGTTCCCAAAGAAAATGAATTTCATAAAACCACTACAATTTCCAAAGTTCAGTTTCTTATTAAAAAATAGGTTTTGGTCCTGGCCAGTTTGGCTCAATGGTTAGAGGATTGGCCAAAGGATTGAAGGGCCTCTGGTTCAATTCCCAGTCAAGGACACATACCTCGGTTTCAGTTCAATCCCTGGCTCTGATCAGGGTGCATGGGGGAGACAACAAATTGATGCGTCTCTCACGTGGATGTTTCTCTGTTTCTCTCTCTCTGTTTCTCTCTCTCTGTTTCTCTCTCTCTCTCTCTCTCTCTTTCTCTCCCCCCCTCTTCTACCCTCCTCCCTCTCTTCCACACTGTCTCTAAAAATTAATGAGAAAAAATTCCCTCCAGTGAGGATTAAAAAAAATAATACAAATAATAGGGGTTTTTTTTTTTTTTTTTGCTATAAGGACCATGTATAATAAATATTTGTGCTAGCATTTTTCATTTATGAAAAAATAAAAATAGTTGTGTGCTTATCCAAACTGGAAAACTAAGATTACTGTTACTAAAAAAACTCTCTTAAGATATCTGACAACCTAGAAAAGAAAAATACATAAGAGAATCTCAAATGTTTTATTGACTTTAACCCCAATTTTAGATTTTAAAAAATGCAAAAGGCAGCTAGAACTCTATGTCACTTATGCATCTGACCAGTGTATTAATGGGATAGCTACCAGGAATAAGTTCTAAGAGTCAAAAAGCAAATGATTCAAGCAGTTAATTTTTAATCTAAATGTTTTTAAGCCTAACTGCACAAACATAACCTGAATTCACTGTACATTTTTAAGTGATCATGTAAATATAGGTGGCCAAATATGGCATGTTTTAAAATAATGTTTAACTCACTAAGTACATTCTCATTACAAATAAATTTCAATAGGGCTTCAACTTTTGATTTTTTAGCTTCAATTAAATAGTGACACCAAACAGCTCTTTTAAAAATCAAGTACTCTGGGGTTTAACTGAATAGTAGTCAATTTATAATCTAAGTAAAATTGTGATCAGGTATCTTCATCCAGACAAGAAACAATGCAAACTGGAACTGGCTAGGGAAACTCCTTTTGACAAATGCTTCAATAACCTGATAAAGGTGATGTTTTGCAATCAAAAGGTCTGTTAAGTTCTTAGTCCAAAGGCTAACATGGGCCAAATAAACAAGGTTTAAGTTTATGTGGGCTGCAAAAAAACAAAAGCTTCAATTTTCATAGAAACATAGGTTTATTTCGATAGAGACATGCTGAATACAAAGGGCTGAAATAAATGAGTAATCATTCACATAAAATAATAGAACATTTTAATAAAAATTATTTTTTCTTGAACATTAGCCTACCAGACACTGAATAACTGCACAAATTAATAAGTGTAATGCAAATAAACCTATTTTTCTTGTTCTCTGAAAGCAAAAATATTTCTTGTTGCACACACCAGACAAGTCAGTCCAAGACTAATGGCTTGGCTGCTAAAATATTTGCTGCTAGTATTAGTGGAGAGAAATGATTCGCTTGCGCGTAAGGCGGGTAAGGGAAATCAATGCAACACGATCATAGTAACCAGTCATTAGTGATCGTTATAGTTCATTATTAATAATTATGTATAACAGAATACTGTAAAAATTAAGTTACGAAAAAAAAATTAAGTTACGAAATTTTTGTTAAGCCATTTCTTACATACCTTTATATTGGCTGGGCCGCAAAAATATTCATTGTGGGCCACATGTGGCCCATGGGCCACAAGTTTGACATGATTGGTGTAGGCAATGCTAAAATGCTCAAAAGTTTGATTATACTCTTGACATGTGCCATTACATGCCAATTCTACTGCAACAAAAAATTGTTCTATGTCCACTTATTTTCAGGGACTATTCCTCAAATATATCGGGACTATAAAAGTAATATGTAATTTGCTAAGTAATCTTAATTTTACTGAGTAATATTAATTTCTGACAATTCTTTTAGCGTGAAAGAGAAGGAGCAAAGCTCAGGTTTCTTTGGAGTTGAACAAAAGAAAGTTACCCTATAAAAGTTGTTATAACCATCTCTTGTTTGTTTATATATTACTTATGCATGTAGACAAATTAAATCTATGGTTACTTTTACTCTATCAACCACCATGTTTTTGTGAATATACAAACATAAGAAATGGTATTCTTGGTCTAAGAAAGCGTGATTTCTCTAAGAAAACCATTATAGAGATTTTTTTTCTAACTTTATTCCCTAAGGTTAAAATACCTTCCACTTCCCTTCAGAACCCATCATGGAACTTTAACTCAGTTAACTTTTGAATTATTCTTGAACGACTTAAGAATTCTTAAATTATTTAAAATCAACAAACCAGCATCTATTACTAGTAAATACCGAATATTTACCTGAATACTTAAGCTGCCTTATAAGTTATCTTAAAGACAGTGCTAAAAAAAATTCCAAAGTCAAAAATAGTTTTGGAACTTTACCAAAACCAGAACACTCTATAAATGGTGAGTGCTTTAAGTGGGGTTGTTTTAAGAAACAATTATAGCTACCTAGTCACTATTTATTGAGTGCTTAAAATGTGTCAGGCACTACAATCATTTTTTATTAACACTTCTGGGAATTCTCAGAACACTCTTATGGGGTAGATACTATTATTTCCACTTCTTGTGTATATCTGTGTATATCTTATGAATTACCTAAAGTTACATAGCTAATAAATTATCTGAGATTCAAACCCTGGCCTGTTTCACCTTAAAAACTGTGTTCCACCCATACTATATACAGCTAGCCTCTCTTGCCCCTCCTTAAAATAGTTAATATCTCTATATATAAAATGCTAATATGCTAAGTGTCCATCTGACCGGTTGCTATGATGTGCACTGACCACCAGGAGGCGAGTGCTCAATTCAGGAGCTGGTGTGATGTGCACTGGCCTTTTACAAAGAAACGGCAACGTGGACCTGGCGCCCACAAAGCAACACTCGGCTTCCACAAAGTGAGACACAGGCCCCACCATCACCCCGGAGCGACATATCACCAAATCGCAGCTAATGCTGTTGAGACCCCATGGCACAAAATGTGGTCCACAGCCCAGTCCAGCCCAGAAACGGTGGCTGTGAGCGCCAGGTAATGACATCATGTAGCAAGGCCTGGTTTCCTCTCCCTCGTGACTAGCCTCCTTGCAGTTTCTTCAGCCTACGAACATGACTTGCTTAATAGCCAGGTATAAACATTTCACACTTTAACTAAATGTCTGTGAAGCGTTTTCCTGTGCCTCATCTCATTTGATCCTCACAGAAGTCCTGGAGTAGGTAGATAGGAGACTTGGTGAAATCCTATTTTCTCTTCAATTTTATATATATAAAAGGCTACGTTGACTCGCACATGTGCGATACCTATAAAGCTCTCATTGGCACCAATTGCATGCATGTGTTTCGATCTGTCATTGTTGATCGTGAATTTGGTTGAAACCTCTATTATAGAGAATCGGCGAATAGAGATATTAAAATATTTCTTCTCATTAATTTCCTTTCAGTGTGCATGAATTCGTGCACTGGCCCACTAGCAGTTATATAAAATGTGAAACATCTACCCGCCCAGGGTAGCTCAGCAGTTGAGTATCAACCTATGAACCAGAAGGTCTCAGTTAGATTCCCGGTCAGGGCACATGCCTGGGTTGCAGGTTCCATCTCCATAAAGGGCAGAGAGGTGGCAGCCCATCAATGATTCTCTCTCATCACTGATGTTTCTATCCTTCTCCCCCCCTCTCTTCCTCTCTAAATATATTTAAAAAAATAAAAATAAAAAGTGAAACATCTGAAAGGTGGATATTAATAACAAATAAGAACTGAGAGCCTTTGAGAGGATCACTAGTTTTGGTTTTGCACTACAGCTTAAGGAAAATATCAGACACCTGCATTTGTTTTCACCTGTGTAAGTAAACAGCAAAAAGTATTTATTTCCCTGGTATACAATTTGTATAAGATAGACTATATTTCATTCCTAAAAGAGGCACTATACCATTTTAATAACTTGTATTTATGACTTATTACTTTAAAAAGTTATTTTATTCTGTTTTTTAAAATATCTCATGATAAAGAAAGCAAAAGCTATACAATTATTATATTTTAACGGCTGTAACAAAAAAAAAATAATAAATCTAGGTAGGGAGAGAAGAGAAAGAAAATTGGAGCTAAAGCAGGAAACAGCCCAGAAAATCAGACTGTTGATCATGAAGAAATCAAATATACTCAGCTCTTGTCAGAAACTGGTAATATGGTGTTTTTTGAAAATATATTTTTATTGATTTCAAAGAGGAAGGGAGAGGGAGATAGAAACATCAATGATGAGAATCATTGATCGGCTGCCTCCTGCACGTCCCCTCCTGGAGATTGAGCCCGCAACCCGGATATGTGTCCTTGACTGGAATCGAACCTGGGACCCTTCAGTCCACAGTCCAACGCTCTATGCACTGAACCAAACCAGCTAGGGCCTGGTAATATGTTTAGAATGATAGCATGAATGTGAAATTTAGAGATAATCCAAAGCTGCCTTAATAAAGGCTGTCTCCTTCTGTACCCCCAATCTTTTATTAGATACCCACCCTCCAAAAAAGAGTCATTAAGCTCCACAAAATCTAGTATTTTGCTTTGTGAGTCAATCCAAACTTTTTCTGGCCATCATAGCATTGAAAAGAGTGAAATATAAAAAGGCTTACCAAAACAGTAGTGAGAAGAGGTCAAAAACTTAATATAGTTAACACAATCCTGCTTCTGGCAAACTGTCACTGATGCAGGCCAAATTTTTACAAGCGTTACTGTTGTCTTAAATCTTCCTATTTCAAATAGCTCTTAAAGGAACATAGAAGGCAAAAATCTAACCTGAACCAGCTAAAAAGTTAATTACTGTGAACCAGCCTTTAACCAATAATACTTTAAGTATAACATCCTATCACTTTTTTTCCAAAAGAGAGCTTAATGTGGGCTTTATCCTATACTAGATGCCCGGTGCACAAAATTCATGCACGGGGGAGAGGGGTCCCTCAGCCTGGCCTGTACCCTCTCCAATGTGGGATCCCTCTCACAATCCAGAACCATTGGCTCTTAAGCACTCACCTGCCTGCCTGCCAGATGCCCCTAACTGCCCCCCTGCCGGCCTGATGGCCCTAACTGCTCTCCACTCCTGGCCTGATCCCCCTAACTGCCTATCTGTACTCCCCTCCTGGCCTGATCCCCCTAACTGCCTATCTGCTCTCCCCACCTGGCCTAAACCCCCTAACTGCCCATCTGCTCTCCCTTCCTCTCCGCGCCTTCAGACCCCAGTATAGGAGTGCTGAGAGCTCTCTGCCAAGGCCCCATCCCCCTCCTAATGGCCCCCTCCAGGGTGGTGCCAGGGCTGCCCCTATCCTGATGCTCCCACTCTGGGCCCGGCAGCGCAGCAGGCTTGCGCGTGCCTCCAATGGGGTGCCACAGGGTCCGTCCTGACACCCCCCCCCTCCAGGCCGGGCGGTGCGGTGGGCCTGTGCACACCTCTGCAAGGGGGGCCACCCCCGACAGCAGCCTCATGTTCCGGTGGTGCAAGTCCCCGCCCCTGTCCCTGCCCACCAGCTCCTGTGCGGGCGCAGCCAGTTGAATGGTTGTGACTGCACCCACTCCAATCGGGGACCCCTCGGGGGATGTCCGACTGCCAGTTTAGGCCCAATCCCTGTGGGCCTAAACCAGCGGCCAGACACCCCTCTCACAATCTGGGACCGCTGGCTCCTAACCACTCACCTGCCTACCTGCCTGATTGCCCCTAACTGCCTCTGCCTGCCTGATCACACCTAACTGCCCCCTCCTGCCAGCCTGATCTCGCTTCCAACTGCCCTCCCCTGCAGGCCTGATCTTGCCCCCAACTGCCCTCCTCTGCCGGCCAATTTGGTTCTGATTGGTCAGTTTCTATGCCAGTCAGCATCAAAAGTTTCGCCTCCTAAGCAGCCATTGGCTCCTCACAGTTGACCTAGATTTGGTTCTGAACTGGTCAGTTTCTATGCCAGTCAGTGTCAAAAGCTTTGCCTCCCAGGCAGCCATTGGCTACTTACATTCACCCAGATTTGGTTCTGGTTGGTCAGTCTCTATGCCAGTCAGTGACTCTGGGCTTATCAACGGGGCCTGATCAGAAAGGTGGGGCTGATCAGCAGCCCTGTGGAGGCCTGGAGAGAAATGGAGGCAGGGCTGTTGGCCAGGCTGGGAGAGAAAGAGAGGCAAGTTCTGATCAACAGCTGCCACAGAGGCTATGGATCAGACACTGCTCCTCTCGGCAGGCCTCTCTCTGGAACTGATCCGCAGCCCCCTAGGCAGTCAGTGCTTGGTTGGGTGCCCTCAGTGCCCCAATCAGTGCTGGGTTACCACGCCAACCCAGCACTGACTTCTTGTATGGTCGAGCTTTCGGTCCTTACGACCCTGGCTCTTTATTATATAGATTCCAGAAACATTTATCAAGTATATATACTATGTGCCAGGCAAGCTGTCAGATGGTGTGCAATCACAAATTAAAAAGTTTAATTGGGTAAGGAAGAGGCAGATATGTAAGCAAGCAAATACAATGAAGTGATTTAGTGTCATGAGAAAAGAAAGGGGCAGTCAAATCATTGTGGGGAGTGAGATCTGAAAGATGAGTAGGAATTTTCCAAGCAGACAACAGCCAGATGTGAGTGTGGGCTAGTTTGGGGGAAAGACATTTCTGATAGAGCACACTGAAAAAGGGCAGAAATACAACACAACATTGTTATAATTGGTTAGAACCGGAGTACATGTGCTCTGAGGAACTTAATGAGAGCTGTGTCTGAGAAGGCAGGAGCCTGAATATAAGGGGCCGTATATTAGGCTAAGAAGCTGTTCTTCATTTGCTTGGTGATGGGGATGATGGAGTTAGATTTTAGATGACTGAAGACTGACAGGACTTGCGGATGGATCAGTTAAAAAAGAGACACATGAAGGACTACTAGTTAATCCCACTTACAAAAATGCGAACACTCAGGAAAATGTAAGTTTGAGGAGTAAAATCAAGAATTGTGTTTGGATCTGCTAAGTCTGGGATACCTACTAAACTCTAATAAGGAGGTGAGGTGTTGGAAGTAAATGCTTGGAGTTGGCGGGAGATCACAGTTAGAGATAATATTTGGAAATCATTAACATAAATGCATTTAAATTCATAGGGCTAGATGAGCTCACTTACGGAGAGTGAATAAAGAGAAGGGAGCTGGAACCTCTAGGATTCAGGGGCCAGTGAAGCAGAGGCTAGTCAGCAGAACAGAGTGAGAAAGATTGGGCTAGGAGGCAGGAGGAAAATCAGAATAATTTCTAACTGGAGGGGTTGGACAACAGGATGCAATGCTGCTGAGAGTGGGTAAGACAGGCACAGAAAGATGACATCGGACTTGGTTGGTAACAAGGGATCTAGTCAGTTGCAGTCTCAGGAGTGTGGTGGAGACAGCCCAACTGGAGTGGGCTGAGGAGAGGATGGGAAGTGAAGAAGCAGACACTGCTTCTCAGGCACATTCTCAAACATAATTATTCTCTTTATATATGTCCCTCTTGAATAAAGAGTTTATTGAATTTTTTCCCCATATGTCTGTACTTTCTTGATGGCAGGGACTGCCCATAACATTAATCTTTACATCTCCAGTGCCTAGTTCTATGCCTGGCACATGTCAGAAGATTAATAAATGTTTGCTAAATGAATCAATGAATATTTGGTAGTTATAATTCTGACTCCTACCTCTTAATCTTTTATTAAAGAAAAAACATCTTAAAATACTCACCTGAGTTTTTATTACATGGGTATGTTTTCCGGTTCTGAGGCAAAAGGGTTTCCAATAATTGAAAACAAAAGCAATGATACTAAGTAAATGTTATTCTAAGGGAAGCATATTTAGATTCTAATGTATCTTAGTGAATCTTATTAGAAAGGACAAGCCTGGCTTCACCCTTGAACAAGCTCACTGTTCAGTGAAAAAGTCTTCTAGCCAAGATTATCTCATGGACCATGAATCGAGCACCCATAACTAGACCATGACAATGTGTATATATGACAAAAGCATTATGTACTCATGATGATCTTTTGTTTTGTTTTTCACAATGAAACTGTCAATCAAAAAAGAAAGAAGATAATTAAAACACTAAAACAGAAATGGAATTAATGTAGAAATAGTGAAAACATTGACCCTTTCAAAACCTTTAGAAATCATTTCAAAATGATGCTTGAAATGTACATCCAGGTGTATTATAGAGAGTTACTTAACATTTCAATAATCTGCAGGGACAGAAACTACAGGTCTCATCTTCATGTTAAAATCAAATTTTCCTTTCAGATTATCTGTGTTCTATGATGGTTTTAAGTGCAATTTATAGAGAAGGTTATTGAATAAAGGAAGTCCATAAAAATACAAACAACACTTTAAAAATTCCTGCTTAAAACCATAAATTTCTTCCACATAATAATTCCAATTTTCCCTCAAATTTCCATCCAAATGTAAGTTTATATGAAATATGTAAACAATATAATATTGTTCTAGATTAGCCTCAAACCCCGAAATACACTTCTCAAATATAAAACATCTAATCAAACCTAAGTCTCTTAATCACCAAACAAAAGACAGAGTGAATGCTCATTAACATGGTACACGTCATCTTTTTATCTCCAACCCCACCCTACTCTCCCAACTGCTTCTGATTTTCCTTTTTCTACTAAGGGTTCCTACTCCTGCTAGTGCTGATGGCTAGAAATCTCAATTCAACCCTATTCCTTTAAAACCTGTTGTTAAATTCTATAGATTCTATTTATCACAAGCATCTACTTTACAACAAAATTATCTCTGGTCTGAACCACATACTTGTTTATAACTTGTCTATTTCCTTCCAGATTTACCTCATATTCACCATGTACACTGAGGCCAGAATAATCTGAAAGCATAGCTCAAATCACCTTAAATTTCTACTCAGCCTCACCAGTCTTGACAAAATAAAATCTAACCTGCTCCAATCTGCCTTTCCTCTTTAAATCCAATTACATTTTCCTCCTCCCCTCCAGATTAAGTGGAACAGGGTCTTCCTTACAATTCTCGAAGCCTGTTATAGCTTTTCTACTGCTGTCCTTTCCATGCTTGTGCCATTCCCTTTGTTGGAAATGTGGTCCACCATCTAGTCTTTGCCTGCTCAAATCTCGCTAAAATCCTTTAAGACCCCAGCATGATCTGTAGATCAATAACATACAGGATCCCCCCAAAAGAAAAAAACTATGGCATTTGTCTAACAATCTAGCTCTATGAAACTAGTAGCCAAAAGCTCTGACTGTAGAGACCTATTCAAGGTGGTAATTTGATTCATTAATCTTTTAAGGAGCATATCCTAATTAATTTAGATATAATTGTGCAAGTATATTTATAGATAGGTAAATAAACTAGAAGGGAGAGAGGGAGGAAAAGAAAAGAAAAAAAAAACCCAGAGCAATTCTTCCTGGTAAATTTAACCTGAGTTATGCATGCATCGATTTCAGCTTCTATTTGGCTATGGAGACATGGCCATTAAATTATTGTATTCTATTCCAGACCCATTTTCCTAGATTTTTGCTTAAGTCATGAGAAATGTCATATGGAGTTAAAGGTATGCAGGACAAATGTGGGGTTATATACATGTTGTTTTCTTTATTTTAAAACTTAGCTCATCTTATATGCATAAATGCACAAAAAAGCACATTTTAGGGACATCTTCTCAAGTACTCCAAATATATTTGGCCCAAACTGGCAAATAAGTGTGATTAAACTCTGGTGCCAGGTATGAGCTTCACTGTGGTCTGCAAATTGTTAAAAATGACCCAGCATTGGTTTAGCTGAAATTCTCATTTTCCTCCCTTTGCTGGCTTTATCACAAATTACCTAATACGTGCTCTGAGCACAACTTCCACAGTGCAAATGAGGCAAATGGAAAGGCAGATCTGGTGACTGTCCTTCAGTAAGCTTTTCTGTAAATCATTCCAAGAATTCTACGCCCCTTTCCTTTTAAATTCTTTTCTTGAACATGTTCCAATCCTTCACATATGTTCTTTCTTTCTCCTCCTAACTCTGGCGCCAAGATCCCCCGTCTATCTTTTTAGTCAATTTGGCCACTGCTTTTCACTGGGAGGAGGCCTCTCCTTTGCCCTGAGCACCTGATCATTTGAATAAACTTTTCAATCATACTGCAACATGGGGCACAAACTTGACTTTAACTGATAAAAAGCATTTTAAGATCAAGTTCAGCTTGAAGATAGGTCTAAGTTAAAAGTCAGTAAGATTAACTTATTTAAATTAAACCTGGCTACATTTAAAAAGTGCAACAAAGGAATGTGCTAATGCAAGCCTCATTGTTTTACTTAATTACATGTCAGATGGCAGTGGCAGCTCTGTGCTGGCAGGTCTGGATGCTAGAATGGTGCCTTTGGGAGAACAGGGTCTTCTGTAGTATTTATAAGGTAGATTATTGAACACACAACACACATATACACACACAATTGAGGACAAGCGAAAAAAGGAAGAGTTAAGGGAAAAATAAGGTATGAGTCTTTTCTCTGCCTTAAACCACAATTAATTAAATGCTGTAAAGTTATCCTGTTAGAATGAAAGGGTAAGGAGAGGAAATCACCTACCCCCCATGACCTGTGAGATCAGTGATTTTAATAGATCAAGTAACACATTAAAGGGAGGAACTATGAAGGACATTACTATGGAGGTTTAAATAAGACTTCATGCTTTGATAGTAAATAATAGTATCTGGCAACTGAGAGAGATTGAATTCCTCGTGCAAAAATTAAATGTAAGTATATTTGTACAAACTTTCAAAACACAATTATTTTCCTAAAAGACACTAATCAAGGCAGGAAAACTAAACCAATAGAGTTGACAAGAGAATGTGTTAACAGAATGCTTCTTAAAAGCATTTACTTTCTGATATTCAGACATAGAGAAGGAAGGTCAAGCCCCATCCTCAAATGCATCTATGCAAGACTTTTTATGTAATAGCTGGATAAACATTATATTATTTTACCACCACATTTGAAGCTTTAGGTAAACATTAAAAAAAAATTGACAGGCTCAATGATGACAGAATCTTCTTAGACTATTTTGATAAGATTTATATTACTACCAATAAGTTATTCAAATGTCAAAATAAAGCCAGCTACATTACTGAAAAAAATTAGCTAAGATATATTTTAGAATTTTAGGTTTTAATTGTAAATATAGTTTTAGGATACATTTTGGAGAAATATGTAATTTCAGTAATATATGCTCATTTAAAAAATGTAGAACTTATATAGACCACACAATCACAGACATCAATTTAGGATAACTATAAAGTTATAATTTGTGATTTTATTTTTTATAGCAACTTGTTCCCTCATCCAAAATAATCTATAGTAAAAAAAGAAAGTACTTTTGCAATAGATTCACATCAATATCAGTATGTCTAAATTTATTCTTCAAACTATGAAAATAATGTTCATTGCACATTTTTTATATAAAAATCAATTTGAACCTATTTCTGTATTCAAACTGAGTGGAAAAACAACTTTTAGGGATATTTACTCCAACTGTAACTACCATTCCTGCACCCATAATGTCTCTCTCCCCCACCCCAATCCCTACTTAAAAAGGTTCCCAAGTTAGCATTCTTCATTTCTTGTCTAAAAATAGAAAACTTAAATAATGAAGGTCAATTAGGTTTGTTTTGTTTCCAATTAAAGATTATGTTTTCATGAACCTTAATAATTTCATGTACTTGCTCAATTATATCTAAAGAACTACTGTATTTTGTCTAAATCAGTTTCCTAAAATTCCTGAATTTACCTCCCTGAAACCTTAAGTCAGTGGATTAATTTAGAATACAAAATCCAATGGACAAAAATAATCTGGATAAAAATAACTCTCTGATGCTTAATTTAGGAAATTAACATGTTGAAATTTCTGGCTCCTAGAAAGTCATTAGAAGAGGAGGAGTAATAGTAATAATCTTGTAAAGGCCAAAGCCACTTGTCAAGCATTATGCACCTTTCCAAACACAGGAATAATAGGGGCAGTTTTATTTATGTAAGAAATTAAAGTCATTTTTCCCCCCAGAGAGAATAGGCTTGACCACCAGAAACTTCTTCCCAATTACCTAACACATGCCAACATATTTCCAAACGGCAGTTACAATTTAAAGTCAAGAGCCCTACTTCTGATAAGTGTGGAAGGTGTAAAATACCAAATAAGTATCCTTCTACTGGCTGATAAAAGCTCAGCCTGAAGCCTAATGCTGGCAACTATTTGAATGTGCCAGAGGACCCTGCAATAATAGTACCAACAGGGTGACAGTCACCTGAAGGGTCCCTCATTTCTTTTTCTCCAGTCTCTTCCTACTTTTCAACCATTAAGAATTAACATTCTCACCCCCTTCCTGGGCCTCAGTGGTCATACATATCAGTGAGCATTGAGGGCCTGTCAGTCACCTCACTTTCCATCCCTTTCCCCCATGGGCCTCCTCATGCGCCTCCTCCTTGCCAAGTGTATAATGTCTGTCAATCTTGCTGTAATCGACTGTACAGTTTACCTGTTGTTCTCCCAAAGTTGATCAACTCTCCCCAAAGATGCCTCTCCACCCTGTGTGTCAGTCTTTCTTTGCTCCCTGGATCTGTTTCTGACTGGAGGTTAGCCTCTTCCTGCTGGCTTTGTCTCCCGCCTTTGTGTTTTTCTCTTTACATCCCCTGACCTACCTTCTTCCCACTGTCATTCCTTTTCACGTCCTCCCCTTGGAACAGGCAAGCTTATCTCCATCTGGCAGGGCTGAGTTTCTCTCTCCTGTCTGCCTCTGTCCCACAGCCTGTCTATCTGGCTTCCCCCATATGGGCCTCCACACTCCATGCTGGTGCTGGTCTCTTCCCTGCAGGTGCACCTGTCTAACTAACACATGCAGTATTGTATTTCTTGTCTCTCGTTGCATTCCTATTGCTGGGTGTACACTGCCCTCTCAGCCATACATGAGACAGTTTCCCTGGGATTTCATGGTAAAGGTAACTTTGTCCCTCTGCACGCACTCCTCCCTCCCCTCTCAAGTCTGAGTGTTTCTCGTTATATGCCTCTCTGGAGGGTAACATATGTGCCCTGATGTGAACATCCATGTGTCCACTCAATTCTGTGAGTGCCCTTCTGAGACCATGCTCACCGCTCTCTCTCCTGATGTTTACACCTACACTGTCCTGTGAGTTCATGTACTCACTCCCCAAGCAGTGCACAATCGAATACCTCCCGCTGTGTGCATGTTTATGTAGGGGGCCTCCCTGAATGTGTCTCCCTTGGCTCAGGTTCACATGTCCCCGTGAACCAGGGTCACACCTCCTGTGGCTCTCTACCTCTGTCTTCCTTGTATGCATTTAAAGTGCCTGGCACTAGTGGGAGCTCAACAGATGTTAAATTTCCACTTTTATCTGAATAACTGAGTCTGCATCTGAGTGTCCCTCTGTGCCTGTTTTATGACATCAGTTAATTAGAGCGTGTTTCCTTGATATGGACTGAGCTATTTGTTAGGCTGCTCTGTGAGTTATCTCTCTCTCCAACTGGCTCTCCTCTTGGAGTAAATATTACCCGTCCACATATGGTAGATACCTCCCCTTAGGCGATGTGTCCACTCCGGTCTCCCTCATCCACACATGTCCATAAACGGCTTCTCCATGCACCGAGATTGCAGTGTCTCTTCTCTGTCCCTCACTTTTTTTTTTTAAACGTGAGGTTTGTACTCTAATTGCAGCGTGTGTGTGTCTACAAGAGCCTTCGCTGTACTCGAGTTGTGTACGGAACGCGGTGCGGGGTAAGACACTGGATGCAGTATATCCTCCCCCCACCCTTAACCTCGTTCCATGTCTCTACGTCCTTGAGCCCCCTTCCCCCCTTCCTCCCACCTCCCGGAGATGCGGGACATCTTTCTGGTACGAGGAGCCTCCACCAATCTGCCCCTGTAACCGGTGCCTAGCTCCTGGGAGAGCGCTGGGTGTGTAGCTCCCTGGATCGCGGTGTTCGTGCGTCTCGGGAACCCAAAGCGCCTTGTCCCCAAGTCCCTGGGAGTGCGGGGAACGAATGTGTCCCCCCTCCTCACTCGTACGCGGAGCGCCTGTGTCCCAGCCTTTCCGAGTACGCGAAACGTGCCCCCCCCCATATACGGAGTGCCTGTGCCCCCATCTCTGCGAGTACACGGTGTGTCCCGCCGTACACGAAGCGCCTATATCCCCAAGTCCCTGCGAGTACAAGGTGTGCCCCAGCTCCATAAGCGGGCCGCCTAGGTCCGTCTCTGCGGGTCTACGGTGCCTGTTACCCCCAAACGCAGACGGCTTGTGCCCGCGGGTCCTCGGTA
>NW_006299705.1:16954594-16972173 GCF_000327345.1 Myotis davidii
CCCCAGCTCGTCTCACTGGCCCGGTTCCCCGCAGAGCCGCCCTCATTGGCCGCCGCCCTCACAGGGGCGGAGCCCAAAGTCGCTGGAGTTTTGCTCGCAGGACGGGACATCCAAGAGGTGAGAGGCTGACGTCGAGGTGACGCGCAAACTTAATCACATCTGACGTCACGTCTGGTTGTCTAGGCTCCCCGGCCACGATTGGACAGGCTGGATGGGGGGTCCCTTGCTAATTGGGTGTCCAAGTAGCTGGGTCTGTTTACCTGGAGTCCGAGTCCTGAGAGAGGAGGGCCCTCAACCCCAAATGTGTGTCCGAGTGAGGACTTCGTCCCCCGACGGCCGCGGGAAGCGTTTGGAGATTGGGGCGTGTGTACGTTTGCGGGAGGATGCAGTAGGCGGGGTCACTGGAGGGCTGCTCCTCAAAACTCGGTTTAGCGCCGTTGAGCGGATGGAATTGGGGGGGCGAGGGGCGGGGGACGCCTTCTTAGTGTTTTCACCCTAACCTTGAAATTCGAGAGTCGACCCTAGACTTTAGGTTTGTATTAGATTGTGTGGGACAGCTTCAGTACAATATCATGACTAAGGCTTAAATGCCTTTGGTGTGGTGGGTATAGCGTTACAGAAAATGGAACTTCAGTGTCTTTCCCACGCCGTGCCCGCTTGGGATCCCATAGGAACAAGTCCTGTTCCTCTGGAGCTCGCCGTGGGGGCGGGGTTGTGTGCGCCTTTTCACTGGGGGCGGGGGGTGTTCTTGGATGGGGTGGTTCCCTCCTTTAAAGGATCCTGGGAGAGGAGAACTAGCCTCCGCCTAAATCAAAGGAAACATTGACACCTCTCTGATCCGGTTTGGAGTCCTGTCCATTTTATCTGACGGGGATGTGGGCAAACCTAGCTGGGGTTTCAGCTACTGGGGTGAAGTCGGGAAGATGGGGGTGTGAGGCTGTGCGGAGGCCGGGCATAGTTTCCATTCCTCGCGCCGCTCCGCGTGCGGGCGTGGCGAGGGGAGGAACTAACCAGGAGCCCTCTTGAGGCTGTGCGTGCGTGGACGGACCCACAGGCTTCCCCGACAGGAGGAGGCATTAACTGGGCGATCAGAAACACCCGATAGAAAACAAACCGCGGAAAGGCTTGAAAATGTTGAAAAGCAGTTTTTAAAGATGACTTCTAAAAAAAAAAAAAATACTGGGACGCTTGTTGTTTCTTTCAGATTGTAAAACCTTGTTGCGTTTTACAGGGATTCCCCAGGAAAATTTACAGGCAGTATTTCCCGTCCTTTTAAATTGGATAGGGCTAGATTTTCCAAAAAGGTCCAAGTGGGAATTTTTCATGATTTACCGCCCCAGTCCCCGCCCCTGCACCTGCATAAGTTCCTTCCTCAGCCCACGGGTACAATTCAGAATCTCAAGAATTGTACGCATACAGTATGAATTACAGAACTAATTCTTCTTTTATAGAGTATGGGTTATATGGAAAACACCTGTATTAACTGTTGGGTACATCACAGGAGAGCATTTTAAAAAAATTGACTTAATGTCAAACCTCTAGAATTGGCTAGTTGTGAAGACAAGATTAGCACTTGATAATTTAGTTTACTAGAGTGTGAATGATCTTAAATTCATTGAATAGAGAAATTAAGGGAATCAGAAAAAATTTTAAAAATAAGTTTATACTAGAATTTTTTTCCTGTGTTTGCTTTACTTTGGTAGGCAAGTATTTACTTTGACAAATCTAAAGCCTTAATTATTTGTCAGGGGGAGGAGTTTGACCAGAACAAGTAAAACCTGTATCCCACTGCTTTTCCTGTGAGGGTGGGTAAATCCCCTCCCACAGGGCATCTTAATATGGCCTTCTCTTTCTCAGAACTTCTGAGGACATCCGGGGTAGGGGAGGAGCAAGGGTGGTTTTCACTGAGGTTTTCAAACGTCTGACCTGCAGTCACTTTCTAGTAATTGATTTTATTTTCTTAATTGTAGTAGAAGAAATTTTCTCATGTCATCCCCTGTTTTAGGGGTAACAATCTTTCAATGGGTAATAAATTATTGTAGTCGGTTATTGTTTGTAGTTTTCCTCTTTTGAGCTTTTCCACTATGAAAGGAAGCAATGACCATGTAGTGTTGCGTAGTACTCATTATAACTGCCTGAATCAGATGGACAAGTTGTGATACAAGGGTAATTCCTTCTGAGAGGGCTAATTAGAACGTTGCTCTTTGGGAAGTTCGCCATGTTGTAGGTATTTTCTGTATTCAGTTTAAATAATTAACAAATAATTATTGAATGCCAATTAATTGTAAAATGCTGTGGGGGGGTGAAAAATAAATGATATAGTATTTAAAGGAATTTTCTGTTTAATATAGCAAATGAATGAACATACTCAAAGCAAAGCAAGTAGATAATTAATAAATGCTAATATGGGTGGTAATGGTGATAAGCTCAAAAATTCAAAGAAAGGAGAAGTCTGGAGAGGTTTTTTGGAGGTGGTGAAACTTAAACATCTCTCAAGTGCAGCGTAGATTCCAGATAAGTGGAGGTGGTATAGATGGGAGAGGCCAACTAAAAATGATCTTAATGGCCATTCTAAGTGAGCCCGTTCATTTTTTGAATGAGGAAATTGAGACACCATTAATTTTAAAACAACTAGCTGTCAAACTTTAAATTTAAATAGCAAAGGTTATTCAAGTAGCAACTGAGTTTATTTGAGAATAGCAGAGGAATTGCAATTTGGGACCTACAAACTATGTCGAACCATAGCCAAGTACAAAGAGATAAGGGAGGTCAGCTTTTATTGGGTTTCAAATTAGGAAGAGTTGTTTTGAACAGGAGCCTATTGGTGAAAAAGGAGAATTTGAGGTTGTGGCAGTTTTTTATTAGCAGCAACCAGAGAGCATTTACTGATGCTGAGGCAAGTAGGGAAATCTTTCATCTTGCTGGCTATGTAAGTTTCCACGAGTGTTCAGAACTCTCCCTTCATAGTTTCCTGACTCTAATTTGAATGTTTCCTCCATTCATTTTCATTCTGCACAACTTACTGCAACCAGGAGAGATAGAGATAGAGTCTAAATCAGCTGTTTAAGTGTCCTTCTAGTCACTATATTAACTGAATGGCTACTATTTGGATTTAATAACTGAAAAAAATATGTCTTACATAGTAATTCAATGCAAGGAACAGGCAAAAAGCAAGTAATCTGATGCAGAGCCTGTTCCATCTCTGATGTTTAGTATACAATGCAGGCAGGAGGATGTGTGAACATCAAGGCCTTTGCTGGCCTTCAAATGCTGGGCCACCCCTCATTCCTGGTTGCTACATACTTATTGACCATTTCTCACTTATCCTTTGGAGCTGAGGTCACCAATTCAGATACCTTCAGAGGCCATTAGGCACCCACATTGATTGCAGCAGCCATACACAATGCCACAAAAACAGAAGGTGCTGAAAGGACAGTGAACTGGAGATGTTTGAAGGACTCAGTGGTTTTCAGGTACACCAAGTCCTTTCAGCTCCTGGGATTGGCAGTTTCTGCCCCTTTCAAATCTTGGGGGAAACTATCCTACCCCTAGACTTCCACCTCTATACTCTTTAGACTCCAAAGTGCTTTCCCCCTCTTTGGAACAATCTGGTTCATTTCAAATAATGTGATCTGGAAGTAAGTAGAGTACCCTCCATTCTCCTGATATTCCCCTACCTCCAGTTCAAATCCCTTTTTTCCCCCCTTTAAGGTTTCTTTTCTTTTCCTTTACAATTACAGTTGACATACAATATTATATTAGTACAACATAATGGTTAGACATTTCTGTACCTTATGAAGTGATCATCCCAGTAAGACAGGACATCATACATGATTATTACAATATTATTGACTGTATTCCCTATGCTGTACTTTATATCTCGTGACTATTTTTATAATTGGTCATTTGTATTTCTTAATCCTTTTTATCTTCTTCACCCATCCCCCCAACCTCCCTCCCATCTGGGGACCCTCAATCTATTCTGTGTATCTATGAGTCCACCACAGTAATTTGAAAAGCTTGAAAAAATGTCCTGTCTACAGAATTGCACAATATTGTGACCAAAGCGGCCTTTGCTCCCATATAATTGTTTTTATGGCTTTTTAAGCATATTGCAAAGTGCCTTGAAAAGTGTCAAACAAACTCTGAGAATGAGAAGAATGGTAAAGAGTGACCTCACAACTTTTATTATTTTCATGTTGTTTTGTACTGAAAAGGAGCACATGTATTTCTGAATAAACTGAGAAGGTAGAAAGACTAAAGGGGGCAAAGTGTCTTTTCAGCTTTTCACTTTTAAATAGACTAATAGTGGGTCACACTCCAATATCAAGAACAATACTGGTAATTAATAATAGCTTATTCTTTATGGGGTTTTGCAGTTTAAAAGCAATTAAGTCACATGTCTCCTTGAATGTTCTCTCTATGAAGTAGCCATTGTTTTGTACTCAGTTTACCTTTGAGGTAAATGAGGCTCAGAGAGGCTGCATATCACCCAATTGGTAAGTGACAGAGTGTAGTCAGATCCTAAGATTTCCTTTCCCCCATGTAGCCCTTCTATCTTTGAACATGGCTCTAAGTTCTGAGAAATTACTAGTATACTGAACATGTCAGGTTGTCACAGTAAAATTAATAAAGAGGAAATTGTTGGTTCTACCTTTTTGGGCAGCTTGGGAGTTGGTTTTATTGTCAGTGTTGAAAGCCAGACTAAAGTCGTCATTTGAATCACTTCCTCTACACAAACATCAGATGTACAATTAAATAATAAGAAGGCAAATAAAATGATCCATTCAGCATTGGTTTATTATAGCTAGCATATTGACTTTAGTGATATTTAGGAAAGCTAATTTTATTTTTATAGGTGGCATAGATAATTTGTGATATATTAGAATGCGTGATATAACAAATATACAGTCAGAGATGCCCATTTGAAAACATCCATATCATTTTAAGTTATAAGGGTTTACAGTTGTTGTAACTTTGCTTTTATTGCATGTTGTTTATGATTTATTTGATAATGAGTAGTTGTTCCCATGGGAAAATACCACTCACTTTATAACACAGTTTCTAAAATATGATATGGCAAAAAGTGGAGAATAAATATATCACACATATGAACATAGAAGATTTTTGTGTCTATCCTTTCACTAATACTACACATTGTCATGATTATTGTAGCTTTAGAGTAGAATTACATAACTTTAAACATCTCTGGTAGAAACAAGTTCTCTATGGCAGTCTAGTCAATTTCCTTTTCAATCTTCTTATCCAAGCAAGTGTATTATTTCTGAACAATTTTAATGTCTTCTATCTTTATTCAAATTACATAGTGATTATAAACTCAGAATGGGCCATAGCTCTAGATAGAAAGGGATCCCTGTGAGCTATGGCATTTAACTAGAGCTGTTATGATTCATCCCTCTTCAGATTTCTGCCTTTTGAGAAGTGATGCTAATAGAGCCAGCCCAAATTGTGTCTGATTGGGCGAATTTCCTTTATGGAAGATTTCTAGTGCTTCAGTAATAGCACTTTTCATTTTTAACCAGTATGTTCCAATTTCCAGTGTCTGTGTCAGCTCAGTTAGATATATAAATATTGTTTTCATCAGGTGTTTGTACTGGCTGTTACTTCTTCCTGAAAAACAAATATGCATGGAAACTTCTAAAAAAAAAAGTTCCTGAAATACCAATTCTTTAATAGTTTTATAAGCTGAAATATTCTCTGACCAAAATATGTATGACTTGTTCCATTTTGGATACGGTGAAGCGTTCTCGAGCACCTGAGAGGATAGCCTCACCTCCTATACCTTAAGGATATGGTCTTTCTCTTGGGCTGTTGAAGCCAATTTCACCTTGTCCCCACCCCCCACCGCTTTTTTTTTTGCAGTTATGTTAGATGTTAGTTCAGATAGACTTATGACTATTACTTCAAAGCAGAATATCTGGCCCTAACCGGTTTGGCTCAGTGGATAGCGTCAGCCTGCGGACTGAAGGGTCCTGGGTTTGATTTCGGTCAAGGGCATGTACCTTGGTTGTGGGCACATCCTCAGCGGGAGGTGTGCAGGAGGCAACTGATCGATGTTTCTCTTTCATCGATGTTTCTGGCTCTCTATCCCTCTCCCTTCCTCTCTGTAAAAAATCAATAAAATATATATTTTTTAAAAGCAGAATATCTGTTAGGAGATCAAAGAAGTTTGCAACTATCAGGAAAAGTTTTTGTGCCAATCAATCAATAAATACACTAGAAAGAACAATATAAGAAAAAAATTTAAATATTTCTATTGATTTTTTTATTGATTTCATAGAAAGAGGGAGAGATAGATACATCAGTGATGAGAGAGAATCATCAACTGCCTCCTGCACACCCCCGCACTGGGGATTAAGCCTGCAACCTGGGCATGTGCCCTGACTAGGAATAGAACCATGACCTCCTGGTTCATAGGTCAGTGCTCACTGAACCATGCCAGCCGGGCAGAAGTTGAACATTTTATAACATTTGGTAGTAACAAGTAATTTTTAGGTTTGGGTTTGTGATATTCTAGCGCAGAAGTTCTCTAAAGTACGTAAGAATCCCCTGGGGAGCTTGTTAAAATATAGGTCCCTGGGCTTCAGCCCTAAAAGGTTTGGATTTAGTTGGTCTAAGTAGTGAATGGCCAAGCATCTGCATTTTAATAACAATGTCACTTCACACCCTGAGTCATCGCTAAAGAAGTTGCAGAATTCTCCAAACAAAAACTGTTGTCCCTCAACTGAATTTTTAAAATTCTATTTCACTTAGTGCAAGTAGGTGTTATAAAACCTAATGATTGAGCTTCAGAGTTCCAAAGAGGTTAGCAATAAATAGTTCAGATACCAAAGGTATTTAACTAAGATATATATGCAATGAGCAGTATACAGAGACTTAAGTTAGATTTCTTTCAATTAGAAGTTGTTAGTTACACAATTTCCATTTCCAGGTCATCTATGCATCCACAGATGGTATTAGATAAGGGAGGTAGACCAGGCACAGATACCTGGGGAATTTTGCGAGGTTCTTTATAATCATTTATAGCCTGCTGTGCCCTTAATGATGTTACTCAGGATCCCATTAAGTTAGCTATAATTGATCCCTTGACAATAGCCAGGGGGTGTCTAATCCTGTGGCTTCATCCCATTCTGGTCATATTGGAGACAAGATAGAAATTGTTGCCTGTAATCTTCAAAGGGCAGTTTCCTTTCTGAGGACAAGACACCTGTGTTGCAAAGGCGATTTCTTAAGAGATTTCTCTCTAGTACAACAGAAGTCCCTAGAGAGCCCTCCTCTAATTTAGGCAGGCACTTATGACCCACTTTTAAATGTAATCTAAAAATCCCATCAAATGCAGATAATCAAATCCAGATTCTCCTTCAGGTATTTTGTAGACCTAGCATTGCATGTTTCCATCTGTCCACACCAATAGCTTAAATATATTTTGAACAAGAGTTCCTCCACCTTTTTGTTGATACTTAGGTAAGGTGGAGCATTTCTAGTTTCTGGACTCAGAGCAGCTCCATAAATGAAAATGATAGGATGTCCATTGGTCTTCCTATATGGAACAAAGGAAATAAGATTAACTGACCTAGTGTTCAAATTCAGACAAAGTTCTGCAGCTTGCAGAATTAGAACACCCAAGACAGATTACTTTTAAATTTTTAGAGAGAGAGGAAAAAAGAGGGAAAAAGAGACATTAATCAGCTGCCTCCTGCATGCACCCTACCAGGGATCAAGCCCACAACCTAGTCATGAGCCCTGACCGGGAATAGAACTGACAACCTTTCAGTGCACAGGATAACACACAACCAAACTGAGCCTACACAAGCTAGGGCAGAGGTTATTTTTCCCTCCTTAGAAGTCTTATGCTTGGGTTCATGTATGTACTTTATGAAACTTTTCTGACTTTTCAAAGCAAAACTTGACAAAGCAAAGACATTCATCGAATCTGCCAGAGTTGGAAGGTACTTTAAAGAACATCCAATATCATCACTTACCTAATTTTTTTAAAAAATCCTCACCTGAGGATATGTTTATTGATTTGAGAGAGAGCGAGAGAAACATTGATGTGAGAGAGAAACATAGACCAGTTATCTCCCACATGTGCCCCAACCAGGATCTAATTCACATACTAGGTATGTGCCCTGATTGGGAATCAAGCCCAAAACCTTTTGATATATAGGATGATGCTCCAACCAACTGAGCCACCCTGCCAGGGCCACTTACCTAATTTTTAAATCTCATCTTGCTTCTACTTTAACTCTGTCACTTAATTGTCAGCTATTTCTATTATTACTAATATGCATTTTTAATCACCATAAGATTATACTAATGAAGTTCAGCTTCTTTAGGAAGACAGCTTTATTTTGCATAATTGATTGTGGACAACAAAAGGGGTCCTATGGAAGGTAAACTCAGAGTGATTTGACCGTAAATTCCTAACGGGACTGGTCCTGGTGGGTAGTCATGCCCAGGCATATTACTTCTTTATAAAAGGCTTATTTTTGTCTTAAGGAAGCCCCATTTGTGCACCTAATAACATACTGTTAACATACTGTTGAAATGCCCCCTTTTAGACCCCTCCTTCTAAAGCATAGAGCACATAACCTTAAGTACCCTGTAATCTGATCCTCACCTCCATTTCTCCTACGCTCATGTAATTCTCCTTAGTTCCTTCCTAATTTCAAATGCATAAAAGAAAGTACATAACTGTTATTCTCTGGAGCATTTGAGATCTTGCTCCCCAGCATATATCATCAGTTTGGCTCAAATAAATGCATAAAAATTCTCTACAGGCTTGGACGTTTCTTACGTTGACTTGACCTAAATAAAGATTGGGGAATTTGATTGTCAAGTTGGCAGATGTCTTTTCTCATTCCCTATTTTCCAGTTGCATAGGTTTGGCTGTCACATTTCCTCAATTCAGATCTTTGTCCTGTCATTTACTAGTTGTGTGGCCCTGGGCAAGTTACTTAACCTCTCTGTGCCTTAGTTTTCTTTTCTATAAAATAGCAGTCAACAAATGATAGCATGACCTTATCATCACCAGCCTGACCATGCTATCTTAATTTTAATAATTTCAGGCTATCTTATAAGATTTCTGGCATCTCTCCAATTTGCATTGGTGCCTTTAGCTCTCCCTAAAACCAGTCTGCAATCTCTGCATTATTTATTTCTGGCTGTATCTTGTCCAGTAGAATTCTGCAGGACCAAGAATTGTATGGCAGTGCTCCAGGCTCTGGAATGATGGTTTGAAGGGTTGTGAGATTGTTTAGCATTATACAGGTTGTGATGCAGCCTGGTGTGATCCTAGATCTGCCACTTACTTCAACTTATCTCAATAAGCCTCAATTCCTTACAGGTAAAATGTAGAAAATAATAGTACTTATGTCATGAGGTATAGAATTAAATGATTTACCATATGTAAAGGCACTCCGAATGGTGACTAATACATAAAGTAGATACCATGCCCAAGCCCCACCCTAACATTCTGATTAAATTGATCTGGGTGGGGCTCAGGCTTCAGTATATTAAAAACTCTAGAGCTCTCCCTTTGGGGAGTAAGCTCTCGCCTTTCCCTTCCCCTTCTTTCCCTCAGGCTCTTTACCTGAGCCATTCTCTCTCCCGAGCTCAGAGGACCTTTCTTTTGCTTCTGTAACTTGTTTCCTGATCCTACACAGCCCAGCTGGCTCACTTCTACTACCTCTGTAACTTTCTAAATAAATTTTTCTTGTAATTTGGAGGAAAAAAACCTCTCTATGGACTCTCATGTATAGTAAGAATTGAGAAGCACTAGACTAGATCAGCAATTTCAACTGGTATACCAAAAGAATTTTTAAAACATGCAATATCTAACTATTTAGTCAGGAACACTGACCATTTCCCCCTTAGATTGTCAAATTAAAAGATGACAACAGCCAGTACAACAATGGCTGTCCGGTGTGAGGTAATAAAAATTATACCTATATTTTTTGTCAGATCATTGATGCTTCTGTTTCTCTTCCTCTCCCTTCTTCTCTGAAATCAATGTATATCAAACTTAATGATACAGTTAACAAAGACAGGATATGTATGCTCATGTAGAGCAGAAGAGTAAATTAATTGCATGTGTTTTGAATCTGATATGTTCTAATGAATTGAGTTATCAGGTAGTTACTTAATTGGGCTATTGAATGAATTAACACCCCTTAAATGTGGGAAGTTCACACTTGGCTTCATTAGTCCTGTCAGTGAACTGGTAGCAGTATCCAAAAGATCAAATTAGTCCTAGCCAGTTTGGCTCAGTGGATAGAGCGTTGACCTGCAGACTAAGGATCCCAGGTTCGATTCCAGTCAAGGGCACACCCCAGTTGTGGGCTCCATCCCTAGTGGGGGGGCGTGTAAGAGGTAGCCAATCCGTGATTCTCTCATTATTGATGTTTCTATCTATCCCTCTCCCTTCCTTTCTGAAATTATGTGTGTGTGTGTGTGTGTGTGTATTTATATATTTACATTTCTGAAAAAAATCCAAGTAGTTCATATTAAAGAATAATGAGTATCAGAAGCATTAGGGCCCTATCATGTAATGTTGCTAATGTCCCCTTAATATTCACTGCGGACAAACTGGGTAAGTATAGAGAAACAGAAGTAAACAAATCACCTATAATTCCATTCCTTAAAACAACCATTACTAAGAACTTTATGTATTAGCTCCTCCTAGCCACAATTATATACAGGATGTCCCCCCAAAAATGTATATACACTTTAACAGCTGATAGCTCAATTTTGAAATGTATTTTAATAAGCACTGCCTTTATAATTATTCAAAGTGAGTGTATACATTTTTTTGGGGACATCCTATGTATTAATGAGATTAAAATGGGGTCATAGTACAGATAAAACTTTGCATTTATCCCATTAAACTCACTGAGAGCACCTTGTAAGACAAAATAACTTTTGCACTTTTGCTTTCTCCTCAGTTATACATGACATAAGCTAAATATTGATAAGTTCAAGATAAAAGATGTAAATAAAAGGAGGATTGACATTAATCAAGGTAGAGAAACAAGCAATGAATAATAAATAATCTGTAATTTTTTATTGAATAATAAATTATTTATGGGAAAGCGTTGAAACAGTCAGAGATTTAAAATATAGAAAAAGTGTAAGACCTCAGAATTGCTTCAGAGAAAATTGGATTAAGTTCACCAGTAATCTTTTGGGGAGTGGCTCAATGAATAATTAGTGTAGGAATGGATTAAGGAAGAGCTAAATACATCCTATATAATAAAAGGCTAATATGCAAATTGTCCCCACGGGTAGGAGTTCGACCGACTAGGAGTTAAAAACATGTGCTGACCACCAGTGGGCGGTGTGGAATGTGGTGGGCGTCGGCAATGCAGTGCTAGCAGCAGGTGGCAGTGGAGGTGCTGCCAGCCCCGGTGGGCCCTGATGAGAGTGGGACCGTGGTGGAATGGTGGAGCAGGTGAGTGGGTGGCACCAGGCCAAGGCGGGTGCAAGCAGGGGCCCTGATCACCGGCCAGCCCTAAGGACTCCACCTGCGCATGAATTTTGTGCACCAGGCCTCTAGTAGGAATATAAACATAGTTCCTAAAACTTTAAATTCTTTCTCTTTCTTCCCAAACTTATTCCAAAGTCTCACTTTTTTTTTTAATGTTCTGCCACTCAGGAATTTTAAATTTTAAAAGTGGAAAGAGTTACTGCTGATTATATCTTTTTAAAAGTTTAGAAGATAGAGAAGTGTAACTGGATACTAGGTATAAACAGAAAGAATTCAGAGATTTGTACTGACAATGCTTGGTGCAGGCTTATATTTTCCATGGTGGAAAGTCTTTAAAGAGAGGGACAAGCAAACCTTATGTTGCCGAAGGATTCCTGAAACCATCTTGTAATGAAGGCTGCTTTCAGTACCCATTAGAGTTCACCATTGGCAGAGATGTTAAACATTTCTTTCATCAGGGTGTTAGAAGTTCACCTTTTGATTCCCAGTGGCCTCTGCAACACAGACTACATAATTTGCCAGGCCAAGCACAAAATGAAAATGTGGAGCTCCTTATTTAAAGACCAAGAAAATTAAAATATAAAGTGTTTCCTGTCTTCCACAGTCTTTCAATCTGTAATGACATTTTTATTTGCTATTTAATGTTTTGTGTCCTCAGGCATGGTCACACTTGCCCGACAAATGCAGTGTGTCACAGGGCTCTATCCTGTGACTAAGAACATATGCCAACCACCAGCTACTGGGTTCCCCTTCCACCAGCCTCTAGACAAACTCATGTCCTGGCAAGAGATGGAGAAATTATGCCAGGCATCCCTGGGCCCAGTGCCCATGGGAACCCACAGTGAAAGAGGGGCCCTGTGAGGGTAGTGCAACCTCCATGCCAGAATGTGCTAAGTACTTGTATTGGAGGTGGGTAAGAAGCTCTTCTCCACCCACCAGTCACCTGTAAGCACCCCATAGTGCTGCCAGTCTGGGACAAGAATGGGTGCTGTCAAACCTTGCCCTGAGATGTCTCAGGGAGCAACAGCAACCCTTCTGTCTATGCACAGATCTCTGCTAAAGGTCAACAGCAATTACCAGATGAGGACCGGGACAGGGGAGGCTGCGGGGTCCCAAAGGGCCAGGGCAGCTTAGAACCCCATCCCAGTGAGTCAGGGAAGTGGGCTATTAGATAAGCTGAGGCGTGAAGTTCCTAGTGCATGCTCCGTGGTCTCATAGAACTTCACTTAAAAAACACAAAGGCAAAAATAAAATTAAGAATTTCAAGACAGACTATTAAACCTCACTGCGGGGAGGAGAGTCTTTTGGTCCAGTACCCAGTGTGGCTGAACTAACTGCATACTAATGAATTAGGCCCTGAGCCTCTGGAAAAACCTTTCTGACAAGAAAATGAAGAAACTGTCTTTTTGAAAGAATAAGAAATACTTGAATATCATTTTGGCTTCTTGTATAGCAATGCTTATAAACTTTAATGTGCATATGAATCACCATGTTAAAGTCCTTGTTAAAATGCCAATTCTAATTTAGATCTGGGATGGGACCTGAGATTCTACATTTCTATCAAGTTCCCAGCTGATGTCAAAGGTGGTTTTGGAACCACCTTTCCACATCCCCATCTTCCCCCTCAAAAAACAAACAAACAAAAAAACCCCAACCCCCCCAATTTTATTTGTAAATAATTATAGACTCACAGGAAATTATAAAAATAGTACATAGACTCCCATGTACCCATCAGTCCCCAATGGTGACACAACTAAAGATGTCTTCTTGTCTTAAGCAAAGTAAAATTTAGAAGATGGGAACATCATTTGTTAAAATTTTGTTGTATTGAAACTGAATTTTGTTCAAGACTTCTGAAATAATTAACATGCCACTTCATTTTACCTTAGCAGTAGGATTCCATTTAAAAAAATTGACTTATAAAGATGAATGCCTAAGATGTTCTTTTACAACATTATTCATAATGACCAAGTAAAAATAATTTGGTTATTTATCAGGACTTTTGTTCAATTTTATATTATGGAATTAAAAGGATGAGGTAATTCCATATATATTGACTATGATGCCCAAGATGTATTAAGCGGAAAAAAAAAAAGATTGCAAATTAAAGAAGCCAGACACAGAAGAATACATATGATATGACTCCATTTATTGAAAACCTAAAAACAGGAAAAGTTATAGTACTTAGTGACGCATGCTTAGGCAGTGAAATTAAACAAACAGATAATTGATTAAAAGTCAGGATAATGAAAATCTTTGAGAGGGAGGGTAGGTGGTGATGGCCATAGGGTTCACTTTGCTGTTTTGGACACTTATCTATGTGTTCTGGTATATATTAGATTTCAAAATAAAAACTATCATTTTATAACTACACTAGAGGCCCAGTGCACGAATTCATGCATGGGTGGGTCCCTCGGGGTGGCCTGCAAGGATCAGGCTTGTAGCCCCAGCTCACGCCCCCAGCCTTGCAGCCCTGCAGCCCCGCCTGGCACTCTTCCATAGCCTGGTGCCGCCCCTTCACCTGCTCCACCATTCCACCTATGGAGCAATTGATTGGGGCTGGGTCCCCCCCTGCCTGGTTCCCTCAGCACCTGGGAGCTGGATGGTGGCCCCGCCCCCACCGCCACTGCTGGTCACCATCTGCAGGGTGATCGGCGGGGTGATCAGGCCCCTGCTCACATCCACCTTGGCCTGGCACTGCCCATTCACCTGCTCCACCATCCTGCTGTGGTCCTTCTATCATTGGGGCCCACTGACAGCACCTCCACTGCTGCCTGCTGCCAGCGCCATGTTGCTGATGCCTGCCATGTTCCTTGCCACCCCCTGGTGGTCAGCACATGTCATAGCAAGTGGTTGAACTCCTGGTTGAACGACCACCCGAGGGGACAATTTTCATATTAGGCTTTTATTATATAGGATTGCGTATATATATATAATCTCTGCATTCATAGCCAATTTTACAATTTTACACACATATATACAAAAGATCTTTGGGCATTTGTTATCATTTTTAGGTGGTGGGAATATGGGGTAAGGAAGATTTCACTTTAGATTTTATAATTTGTATTTTACGAAAATTTGTGTTTCTCTCTAACCATGTGTTAACTTTATTTTCAAATACCCTCACAAAAACTGTATGTGAATATTGATCATTCCATTTTTTACATTTCTATATATTTGAATTTTCTTCATAATCATGTGTTACCTTAAAATACTATCTCAAAATTTGTATATGAATACATGTGTGTACATGTGTGATAATTATGTATACACTAGAGGCCCTGTGCACAAAATTCATGCACTCATGGGTGGGTGGGGTGGTCCCTTCGTCCGGATTGCGAGAGGGTGCAGGCCAGGCCAGGGGATTTGTGCACTGGCCTCCAGTATGCATATAAGATCTTTGGTTAATCTCTTCCCGCCCTCCCCCCTTCCTCCTTCCCTCTGAGATTCATCAGTCTGTTTTATGGGCTCTAGAGCATGTCCAGACTGTCTCGTTCAGTCCTGATCGGCTGGACCCCAGCAGCAAGCTAACCTACCAGTCGGAGCGTCTGGCCTCTGGTGATCAATGCATGTCATAGCAAGGGGTTGAGCAGCCTTAGCATATCATTAGCATATTACACATTGGTTGAATGGCTGACCGGACAACCAGACACTTAGCATATTAGGCTTTTATTATATTGGACTAGAGGCCCATTGCAGGAAGATTCCTGCAAGAATAGGGCTTCCTCGGGCCTATTCCTGCAAGAATAGGACTTCCTGCAGCCAAAGCAAAGCAGAAAAGGCCCTTCTCCGCTGCCTTGCTCTCTTCCTTGTCCGCTGCCTCGGCTCCGCTCCCATCTCCACTGCCTTGGCTCCCCTCCCTTCTCCACTGCTTCACTCCCTTCTGCAGTGCTTGGCTTCCTTCTACTCTGCCTTCAGTCTTCGCTCCTTGCCTGCATATGCAAATTAACTGCCATCTTTGTTGGGTTAATTTGCACACTCACCCTGATTGGCCAGTGGGCGTAGTGGAGTGACACCAATTTGCATGCTTCTCTTTTATTAGTGTACATATTTACATGTTTGGGGGATTCTGGGATGATACTCATAAAACTTTTGTTGAGTTTAGACAAATATACAGCCAGATAATTATCCAGAAAAATGGGTTTACTTGGGAACAAGGAATTGTAATGCAGGACATGCAATAAGATGAGGAACCACTTGCAAATCCAAAGAACAAAATCCTGGGAACTCTTTTATGGACTTGGGAGGGGCTGTTGTAAACCTAGAGTCTATTGGAGGAATCTGAAAGTTCCAAGTATAGTGACTTTTCATTGGCTGAACTATAGCAGTCTCCCATTGGCTGGGCTGTTACTGGTAAGGAGGAATCTTTTCTTCCTCCTGCTGAGATAGTAAAGTAGTATCACCTCCTACCAGAGACGCAAGGCACTCCCTTCCTGTCAGGGCCACTTCCTGTCAGGGTCAGTAGTCTGCACTGAATGGCGTGGTCTGGAGAGTTCTCTCTCCTTGCTTCCCGACTCCATTTTAAAGGAGGTTTGTCTTTATTACTTTTCACACTTTTAACAGTGGTCACCTCTGAGAAGTGCACTGGGTGGCTAATGCATTAAGAGAGGGGTGAACTTTCACTTTTTCCTTCATATATTTCAGGTTTATGTGAATATTTTTTTTTAACAGTGAGCATGCACTACTTTTAAAATTTGTAACACATTCCAAAGGTGGTATAGAGTGTATTCCAGCATAATTTGTTTTCCAGGCAGAATAAGCTTGAAGGGAGAGGAAGGGGTCTGCTTACACAGGAGTCCGAGTTGGGGGGCGGTGGGTCTGGAGGGAAGAGGCCTCAGAAGACGAGCCGTGTGCACCTGTGCTGCCCACTCCGGCTGGAGCCCCGGAGCCCCCGGAGCCGGCTCCTCGGGCAGAGCCGCTGGAGTCAAACCGCCGAGGCGGGAACCTCACAACCAGGCGCAGGCCCCCGTGGAAGGTATGCCCAGTGATTTGTTGACTTTAACCGTGTCTGATATTCCACTTATGAAACTTTCCCGGCCGGTCGAAGCCTTATGTTTTGTAATATGTTTGGTGTTTTGTTGGAGGGCTGAGAAATGCAGACCATGATTGACAGAATGCACATGGGCGATGTAGCCGGCTTTTTAAGAGCATAGGATCCTTCCCAAATTGTTCATGAACAAGGATATTATATGCCAGTTGTTCTGTGACGGTTCGAGTAAATTACCTAAAATTCAGTAGGAATGACTGGGCAGACAAGAAACATTCCCTTGAAGACTGAATGTATTGCAGAGAAGCGGTCCTGATATTAATCAAAGCTCTGAGGCCGAAACTGAGTAATGCGAGTCTGTCCAACATTTGTGGCTGGCAATTAGATACTGCCAGCAAGTGATAATCAATAATAATGTTTTATTGGCAACAGAAGAAATCCAGTATAGAGATGACGAGGGGAGCTACTCACAGATCAAGGACTTTTTAGGAATAGTGTCCCGCACTGGTATAGAGCTGTGGTGCTACGAACAGTAGCAAAGGTCTCCAAGCACTTGGTGGTGGCTGGTCGGCATCCAGAGTTCTGGTACCAAGTACACCCCAGGTTTTGAAGACTGAGTTTAAAAAATGAAATGTAAACTGTTCATAATAGTATTAAAATATTCATGTTTAATATTGATTACATGTTAAGTGATACTATTTTGAATTATAACAGCTTGAAAAAGGTAGTATTAAAGTTAATTTCACATGTTTTTTTGTTGGTTATTACATTTTTTGAAAATTACCAGTGTGTGCCCTAACCGGTTTGGCTCAGTGGATAGAGCGTTGGCCTGCGGACTCATGGGTCCTGGGTTCGATTCCGGTCAAGGGCATGTACCTTGCTTGCGGGCACACATACCCAGTAGGGGGCGTGCAGAAGGCAGCTGATTGATGTTTCTCTCTCATCCATGTTTCTAACTCTCTATCCCTCTCCCTTCCTCTGTGAAAAGACTGGGTCATAGGCAGGCTTCTTCTACACACTGGGGAGGCAGCATCCTTCCAGGCCCACAGGGTGGGGAGCCTATTTTCTAGGGAAAGGAAGGGGTCT
>NW_006299705.1:16973368-16973970 GCF_000327345.1 Myotis davidii
TGGTCCAAGCCAGCAGGTCGTTATCTCCCGAGGGGTCCCAGACTTTGAAGGGGCACAGACCGGGCTGAGGGACCCCCTCTCCCCCCTGAGTGCACAAATTTTTGTGCACCGGGCCTCTAGTCCTATATAATAATAGACAAACATGGTAATTGACCATACCTTTGCTACGCCTCCCATTGGCTAATCAGCACAATATGCAAAGTAACCGCCAACAAAGATGGCAGCTAATTTGCATAGTGCAGGCAGGGCGGGACAGCGCCATCCCGCCTGCCCTGCCTCCATCCGGGCCTGCTATCTGCGAACCGGGGCAGTGGGTGTCCGTATGCGACCCGATTCGGGGCGGCTGGGCGGGGCAGTAGCGATCTGCTGGCCTGCCGGCCGCTGGCCGGGCATCCTGTGTGTTACCTGACCCGGGGTGGTGCCCCAACCCCTGGATCGGTCCTGCCGTGTGCATGACCTGGGGAGGCGGGGCAGGCACTGAGGGATCGGGCCTGCTATCTGCCACCCAGGGAGAGGGCCTAAGCCAGCAGGTGATTATTTCCCGAGGGATCCCAGACTGTTAGAAGGCACAAGTGGGGCTGAGGGAAAACCCCACCCCTCTC
>NW_006299705.1:16973991-16980506 GCF_000327345.1 Myotis davidii
CAGTGCACAAATTTTTGTGCACTGGGCCTCTAGTGTGTGTGTGTGTGTGTGTGTGTGTGTGTGTGTGTGTGTGTGTATATGAAAATTACCAGTGTGTCCCAGTTGGTGTGGCTCAGCAGTTGAGCATGGACCTCTGAACCAGAGAGGTCAAGGTTGGTTTCTAGTCAGGGCTCCTGCCCAGGTTGTGGTCTTGATCCCCGGTAGGGGGCGTGCAGGAGGCAGCCCATTCATAATTCTCTCTCATCATTGATGTTTCTCTCTCTCCCTCTCCCTTTCTGAAATCAATAGAAATATATTAAAAAAAATAAAATTGCCAATGTGGCTCACATTTATAGCTCCCTTACGTTTCTGTTAGACAGTGCTGGTATGGAAGGCTTGATTCGAAGTGAACCAAGAATCAGCATGGTCACCTTCCTTACTTTCCCAGACAGGAAAGAATTTCAGGGAGGGAAGTGTTTTGCTCAAAGGCACAAACCTGGTTGGGAAGAGAGTGGGGAGTGCAGCTTCCATCCTGTGATTCTCTCCTATTTTCTAGCTTACACCACGGGCCCCTAATGGAAAATTCGAGGCCAGAGAAACACTTCCTGGGCACATTTACACGTCAGACACTGTGCTGCTTTAACCTTTTAAGTAACAGACAATGACCAAAAAAAAAAAAAAAAAAATTAGGCATCTGGAATAGGGTTGAGAGTAGATAGGAATTAGAGGACTTTAAGTTTCTGTTTTACATACCTGTGTGTTATTTTTAAACCTTGGGCATGTATTACTAGGGAGGGAGGAAAGGAGGAAGGGAGGAAGGGACCGGGGGAAGCGGGAGGTAGGTGGGTAGTTAGGTAGGTAGGTAGGTCTCGGGGAGGGTGGGGAATGGAAAGCAGCCAGATAGTGTTCAGAAGAAATCGTGGCTTGAAATTCAAATCTGGAGATATTTGAGGTGGCTTTTTCTACCATTATCATCTTTCACATCTTTAAATAGCCTTAATTAATTCTTTCTGCTCTCATTGGGGTGCTTCACTTTTTACATTACTAAAGCAAAATCTACTGGCATAAACTGATTTTTGAATCTGTAGCTGTAGCTCGAAAAACCTGTGTATGTTTCTTACTTTTGTAAGCAGCAGGCTGTTTTATAAGAATGATTGGTGATTTTGTTTCAAGGGAATTCAAGTCCAGCCTTCTAAAGGGTACTTGCCGACAAACTAGATGTTTCTATTTGAAACCATTTGCTACAATCATCCTTGAGATTTTTGCTCATTACTTTCAGAGCTGCTGCTTCTGAAGGCAGATTCTTAGAACAGAAGTTCATTTTGCTTTAGAATATACACAGCCTCCTTATGGGAGCAGCTATGCTGACTTCCTGAATGGAGATGATTTCCAGTGCATTTTATAGTCACACACCTTTCCTGAGGATAATCTAAAACACAAATTATTTTTATTTTATTTTATTTTTTTAAAATATATTTTATTGAGTTTTTACAGAAAGGAAAGGAGAGAGATAGAGAGTTAGAAACATCAATAAGAGAGAAACATCGACCAACTGCCTCCTGCACACTCCCCACTGGGGATGTGCCCGCAACCAAGGTACATGCCCTTGACCGGAATCAAACCTGAGACCCTTCATTTCGTAGGCCAACGCTGTATCCACTGAGCCAAACCGGTTTTGGCTAAAACACAAATTATTTTTATTTTAATTCCTTTATTGTAGGAGAGAAAGGCATACTTGGCTAGTCTGAGGGCTAAGGTTTACAGCAGCTTGTTCTATTTTTGTGGCAGTTTCCTTAAAGCCCTTGCACTGTTGACTTTCTTTCTCATTCCCAGAACTTGATTTAATGGTCTCCTGACCCAAAGCAACAATAAATGCATGTTGCCAGTGCTTAACAGGACACTTGGAGTACGTTTGGGTATGGTATAATTTCTTCTGTTTAAATTTTTTGTCAATATTCACATTTTTATTCTTATTTCATCACTTTCAATCCCTTTCAATCTCTGAAACTAAAAATAATCCTGTCCTGGAGACTGATACCATCTTCTCTACTTTTGTGAGGCAAATGCAAAGGTTCTAAAGGGAATTTTAATTTGATTTTTTAAAAATTATTTACCAAATGCATATTCAGATATCTGAACCTATCTAGAAGCTGAGTCTCCTGAATTCCAAAATCTGCTTTCATTCATTTCACAGTCATAATATTAAATAGCTCCCATATGTCAGGGTAGGGTTACATCCATTAGAAGTAAACTTGGCAGTCTATCATAAGAAAAAAAAATCTAACCATGTATGGTGATGGATGCTAACTACACTTATTTTGGTGGTCATTTTTCAGTATGTACAAATATTGGATCATTATGTTTATACCTGAAATTAATATAATGTTATATGCCAATTATGTATCAATTATAAAAGGCAACCTTGGCAGAGAAAAATGCTGCACAGAAGCCCTTGGATCTCTCCTAAGGACCTTTGGGGGCGGGAGGCCAGAAAGAATGGGTGGAGAGGATGAAGCTGATAAGCCTAGGAGAGCTGAGTTTTCCTAGCTCTAGAAATAGTTAATAGTACACACTCCCAGCCTTTGTTTACCCTCCGGCTTCTGAGTTGCAGTATAGGGTTTTAAATCACTCAGCTCTCCTGACCTTTGCTTTTTTGCTATCCCACAACTCCAGAAATTGAAGCATTTACATACAAACCTGGTCTTAGCTCTCCCAAGACACCAGCTATGTGACCTCACTCTTGCTTGGAGTAGCTGCTCTTTTGTCATTTACGCTGATCTGCAAAAGGAAAAGAGTGGGACTCTTTTTAGCATTAACATGCCTTACACAAGAGGCAGAAGTAGAACTTCATCGCAGCTTCCTTTTGGAAATGGTTATCCACTACTAGGGGGCCTGGATTACACGGGTGGTGTTACACAGTGGAGGTTTCAAGAGATATGCATGTGCCCAGATCCTGCCCCAAACCAATTAAATAAACATTTCTGGGGAGTGGGACATGGAACAAGTGTTTTTGAAGAGCACACCATCATATAAAAAAAGAAAAGAGAAGAAAAACACACCATCTAATATACAGCCAGTGTTGAGAACCGCTTGTGAAAACACCAGGCTTGGAGAGAGACGGACATGTGTGTAAATTCCAGAATTTACCACGTACTAGTTGCAAATCTGTGAGCAAGTCACTTAACCCTTCTGCGGCTCAATTGCTTATCTGTAAAATGGGGACAAAATTGTACCTTTCTCAAAGGTAGCTATGTAGCACATAATAGATACTCAGTGAATAGTAGTTACTGAGATGAGTCTATGGCTGTTCTGTACAGTTGATAGCCATTAACCATATGTGACTGTTCAAATTAACATGTGATAAAGTTAAAAAGTTTGTTCCCGAGAGGTTCCATGAATAGCTAGCCAGTCTCTACCACTAAATAAGTAAATAAATAAATAAATAAATAAATAAATAAATAAATAAAGTTTGTTCCCAAGTCCCACTAGCCACATTTCAAGCTCTCAGTAACCACTTGTGGCTAGTGGGTACCATATTGGATAACAGAGATGTTAAACATTTCTTTCATCATATGAAGTTCCATAGACTGGAAAATACTAGTCTATATGATCTGCTTCACTAAGAGCTAAGTTTATTCAGGGAAAATTCATTTTTAACTCTTCTGGAAAACTCACTAAATTTTATTCTGTCAGGTAAATAGCAGGCCTCTTGGCTTGAGCAGAGAAGTGAAGGAAACCCAGTAACCAGCTCTTTAATGAAGACTTTTTTTTTTCTTGTTACTATATATCTGTAAATGATTTTACCTAGTAGTAAACAAACAAGTGGGAACATCCAATCAATTGTTCAAATAATCATCTCACCCCACAAGTTCTGAGGCCACACTTACCATTTAGTCCATTTTTGAAGTAAAACATTAACTTTTCCCGGCCCTATTTTTTAGAGCCATATACACTATCAGTGAAGCTGTTAGTGTGTGTGTGTGTGTGTGTGTTTGCTGGAAAGTGGAAGACGAAGGGGCAGAAAGGGGAAAAAGAGCTACCATTGATAAGGGAAGTCAGTGGGAAAAGAAAGGCTGTAGATAAGATGTGTTTTATGCTTTTATTATCAGTAATGTTTATTTCCGGTATATTGATATGTCTTCTAGTCTAAAAATCCTGTAGTGTCATTTTGACTGGCCAAGAGTAGGTAAGAGCACAGGCTCTGAAGTCAGGCCTTCTGAGTTCAAACCATGCTTTAGTATTTACTAGCAGAGTGACCGTGGACAGGGTATTAACCTTTTTAGGTCTCAGTTTCTCCATTTACAAAATGAAGAAAAATGTTAGTATCTATACCTCATGGTATTGTTGCAAGGGTTCAATGAGAGAAGACATGTAAAGTTCTTCATGTGGTGTCTAACACCAGATAGATGCTCAATGAATTTTAAAAAATTGTTTAGAGAAAAGAAATGATATTTTGTTCATAAATTTCCCACAGGAGTTTCACATGTTTTAAAATATGTTCTTATCCCTTTGTCATATCTTCTAGAGTGAGAAGGCCTCTGTTTCTCAAAAAAGATTTATAGTTTTTGTGTTACATAAATGTTCCACTGGCACTACTGTACTTGTTTGGTTAAGCACAGACCTAGCAGCTGGGGAAGTGTCAAAGTCTGAAGAGCAAATGCATTGTTGATTTGAGCCACCATGTGTTAAAAATTGCAATATAACCAAACAGTCTTAAAAACAAGGAAGGTTCTTGATGGAAAAGGGACCACAACCTACCTCTTAAATTCACTTTTATTTGTTTTGTCTTCCTGCAGTGATGTTTTTATTGGCAAAGTTACTAGATTATTTTTTTTAAATTCGAAAACATGGCATGTCTTCTGGGGTTTTTTATTATTTAGATGTTTCACACTCTTTTGTTTTGTTATTCAGTGTGACATTGTGACATACCTAAAAACTAGCTCCCCAGTGAGTGGAAACTGCTCTCATTTATTTTTAGTGGGAGACTGTATTGGTTCATATAGCTGCTTTCCCAGCTGAAATAACATAGCAGATTGGTGCAGTTTCAACACTGTTAATTGCTGAAAGTTTTAAATCTAGTAAATAGGTCTGATTAGCTGGAATCCAAACAGTAACCCAAAGAGACCAAACCACTTTTGATAAGATAAACACTCTACTAACCGTAAACATTCCCTTTGGATTATTTTCCAGTGGTATGCAATGTTAAACTAAAAACTTTTTTTTTTAATATTTAGAAAGACTTCAGAAGAAATTGTTTGGAATATTTAAAACCAAGTTAAAGGTTATTATGTCCAATGTATAATTTAGTAGTTAATTATCAGCAATACTAGTACTATATCATTAGCTCATGAGAGCTGAACAGTAAAGTTCATAACAGAAAGTGGTTTTCTTTTTTAATTTATTGGGGTTCAGAAAGCCTTGATTTATAACAGCCGTGGGCAAACTACGGCCCGCGGGCTGGATCCGGCCCATTTGAAATGAATAAAACTATTGAAAAAAAAAGACCGTACCCTTTTATGTAATGATGTTTACTTTGAATTTATAATAGTTCATACAAACACTACATCCATGCTTTTGTTCCGGCCCTGTGGTCCAGTTTAAGAACCCATTGTGGCCCTCAAGTCAAAAAGATGCCCACCCCTGATTTATAAGGTCACATTGTATACTGTCATTTCTGTTTGAGCAACTAAAAACAAACACTAGTAACTCTAACAAGTGGACAGTGAGCTTTTAATAAATAAAATGTAGATTCTTTATTATTCATGTTAAATCTCAAAACTGGAAAGCTTTCTAGAATAAAACTTCACTTTTACTAGGCATTTGTAATATTCATTGAAAACATAACTAATTCCCCCCGCCCCCCTATTCCAGGTTCTAGAGCATTCATATTAAAATTAAGTTTGTTTGAGGTATATTATTTAATAAACCTTGAATTGTTTTAATTAAATATTGCTCTTGTGAACCAAATTTTAACCAAATATGAAGCCCTAACCCTAGAAATAGAGGCTGGAACACAGCAAAAATAACCAAAATGTGGTATTGTGTCCAATAATATCAGTTTTAGAGTACTATCAGCTCATTTTGTGGACTTATACAAATATTTCAAAATGTGCCTATTGATAAGATTTTCTTATCAATAAAGTACAGGGTGTAAACTAGCTTTCCAAAGTTTTTTTCCTGCTCAGAAGTTCAATGAAAAGGTAAAATTTTATAAGGTTAAAAATCTTATTATTTTCATGCCTCACTATTGAAAAATAGCAAGTAGGAAGAAGACAAAAAAAATCTATAGTCCCACTAAGATTTTGGTTTATTGACTTCTAGTTTGTTCTTTTATGTTAAAAAAAAATTAGAGTTGAGCTTATACATTATGTACATATGCTTAATATTGTAACATTAAAAGCTTTTCATAAACAGGATTTTAAATGGCTGTGTGAATATAAACATTTCTTTTTCTATTAGATATTTAAGTAGTATCAATTTTTTATATTAGAAATAATGCTTTAGCGAAAGTATTTGTGCATAAGGCTTACTCTTTC
>NW_006299705.1:16980542-16981672 GCF_000327345.1 Myotis davidii
CTTAGACTATATTTAGCATTATTTTCATTGGATAGAGTCTCAGAAGTAGAATTACTAGGTCAAAGATAAGAACAATTTTAAGGTATTTGCTTTCCAAAAGAGTTAGTCAAACTGCATTACCATTAAGTATATATTACTTTACAGAATTGTGCCCATTTTACCACAATATAGGCAACACTGAATGATTTGACCAAAATTTTAATATGATTCTTCCATGTTTGATCTTTTAGGATTTTAAATTTTAACCAAATATGATGCCATCAATTTCATATAGTCAAAGTCATTTAACAGAGAAAAGCTCTGTTTGATGAATACAGACTGTCTATTACAGTGATGGCGAACCTATGACACGCGTGTCATAGGTGACACGCAAACTCATTTTTTTGGTTGATTTTTCTTTGTTAAATGGCATTTAAATATATAAAATAAATATCAAAATTATAAATCTTTGTTTTACTATGGTTGCAAATACCAAAAAATTTCTATATGTGACACGGCACCAGAGTTAAGTTAGGGTTTTGCAAAATGCTGACACACCGAGCTTAAAAGGTTCACCATCACTGGTCTATTAATTGTAGGTGACTTTAAGATTGCAGTTTGCCTTAGCACAGATTGTGATTATGACTCCAATGGTAGGTACTCAGTGAAATATACTGGGGGTATTTGAGAGAGGTTTTGTGGGGACTGAGGTGGGGAAAAGGGTAAGAATCTTAAAGATACAGAGGGTAGAGAGCTTCTAGAAATTGGCAGTATATCTATATGATGGAATACTAAATGCCAAAGAAGAGAATGATGTTTTTAAGGTGTATAAGTAGGCTAATGATTCATTCTTTTTAAAAGACAACTTAGTGAGTTATATTTTATATATCAGAAATTCATTCATTTCAAGTGTATAATTCAACTAGGGGCCCGGTGCACGAAATTCGTGCACTGTGTGTGTGTGTGTGTGTGTGTGTGTGTGTGTGTTCCTCAGCCCAGCCTGCCCCCTCTCACATACTGGGAGCCCTCAGGCGTTGCCCCCCCTCACCCCCCAATCGCAGGCCTGGGCAGGGGACTCTCATTTCCCCCCATCACTGGTTCTGCTCCCAGCCCAGGCCTGATGCCTCTGGCCCAGGCGTAAGGCCTGGGCA
>NW_006299705.1:16981720-16984802 GCF_000327345.1 Myotis davidii
CGGCCCCTTGCCCAGGCCTGACGCCTCCGCCAGAGGTGTCAGGCTTGGACAGGGGACCCCCATCTCCCCCCGATCACTGGCTCTGACCCCCACCCAGGCCTGAGGCCTCTGGCCCAGGAATCATGCCTGGGCAGGGGACCGCCATCTCCCTCTGATCGCTTGCTCCACCCCCCGCCCAAGCCTGATGCCTATAACCCAGGCTTCAGGCCTGGGCAAGGGGACCATCATATCCCCCCAATCCCCGGCTCCGCCCCCCACCCAGGCCTGATGCCTTGGCCAGAGGAGTTGACCCTCATCACCCTCCGATCACCAATCACCAGATCGGCCCCTTGACCAGGCCTGAGGCCTACAGCAGAGGTTGCAGGCTCCCCACGGTTGCAGGCTCTGCCCCTGCCCAAGCCTAACGCCTCTGGCGTAGGCGTCCGGCCTGGGCAGCGGGGACCTGCAGCTGCAGCGGGCCCGTGATCGTGGGCTTCCCTTTAGGCCCAGGCAAGGGACCCTTAGCTCCTGGGACTTCCAGCTTCGACCGTGCCGAGCTCCCATCGCTGGCTCCACCCCTACTTCCTGCTATCACTGGCCAGGGGGGCAAAGGCGCCTGATTCTCCGATAAAGGCCCTGAGGCCGCCTTTGCCCTGCCCCCTCTGCTCTTAGCTCCCCCCTGGGTTTCCGATCACTGTCAGTGCAGGGGGCTTCTTCCTGCTTTCCCTTTTGCCTCCCTGTATTGTGCCTACATATGCAAATTAACCTCCATCTTTGTTGTCAGTTAACTGCCATCTGAGTTGGCAGTTAATTTGCATATAGCCCTGATTAGCCAATGAAAAGGGTAGCATCGTATGCCAATTACCATTTTTCTCTTTTATTAGGGTAGATGATTATCAGTAACTTTACCCAGCAGTGCAGCAATCACCATAAATCAGTTTTAGAACATTTTCTTCCTATCAACAAGACCCCTTAGGGGCCCATTTACAGTTTCCCTATTCCCACTCTCAGACCCAGGCAACTACTGATCTACTTTCTGTGTATAAATTTGCCTTTTCTGGACACATATGTGAATGGAATCATACAATATGTGGTCCCTTGTATTTGCCTTCTTTCTCTTTGCATAATAGTTTTGAGGTTCATTTTTGATGTTCAATTGTTGGAAGTTCGTTTTTATTGCCAAATAGTATTCCATTATATGGATATACCACATCTATATATGTAAAAGGCTAATATGCTAAGTGTCCCTCCTACCATCTGACTGGTTGCTATGATGTGCACTGACCACCAGGGGGCAGACGGTCAATGAAGGAGGTGCCGAGCTGCAGTGACTTGACAGCGGTGGTTCTCAGGTGACGCACCCCGAAACCAGAGAGGAGGGGGCCTGATTCCTCAAGGGGCCATGCGATTCCACCTTTGGCTGTGGGTTATGTTGTTGCTGGGGCATGGTTGGCCCGAATCTGGTTTACTGCACACCTGCATTTGTATTCCACACCCTGTACGACAGCAACTTTGCAGAGTGTCCTCTCGCACTCTGGAACCCCTTAGGGGGTTTCGGAGAGCCGGTTTTGGCCCGACCAAGGGACCCCATCTGCCGGAGGGACCCTGCAGATGCCCTTCCAGCCACAATGCCACCCCAGGTGTGGCTGGCCAAGGAGGGACTGCGGGAGGTTGGCTCCAGGGCGTGTTTGGCCCATCTTGCCCAGTCCTGCCCCACCAGCCACCTTCTAATTAATTTCCTTCAATATGCATGAATCCATGCACTGGGTCACTAGTTTAGTATATCCATTCACCAGATGATTGACATTCAGGTTGTTTCCAAGTTGGGACTATTATGAATAATTCTGCAATGAATATTTCTATGCTAGTCTTGGTGTAAACATGTCTTTTGTTTTTGTTTTTTTCTTATGTAGATATTTAGGAATGGAATTGATTGGTCATTTGGTAGTTATATACTTAGCTTTTGCATAAAATGCCAAACTGTTTTTCAAATGTCCATACTATTTTATATTCCCACTAGCAACATGAGAGGGTCCTGTTTCTCCACATCCTCACCAATATTTGTTATTGTCTGCCTTATTTGTTATAATTATTCTAATGGGTATGAAATAGTATCTTATTCTTGTTTTAATTTGAATTTCCCTGATGACTAAAATTGTTCAACATCTTCACATCCTTATTAGCCATTAGCCATTTGCATGTCTTCTTTAGTGAAATATTAGGTCATATATTTTAGCCATTCTTTTATTGGGTCATTTGCCTTTTTATTATTGAATTCTTTATATATCCTGGATATAAACCTTTATTAGATGTTGATTTTGCAAATATTTTTCTTACAATCTGTTTTCTGTCTTTTTTATTTTCTTAGTGGTATCTTTCATGTTATAAGAAGTTCAATTTATCATTTTTTTCTTTTATGGGATGTGTTTTTGGTATTGTATCTAAAAAAAATATTTCCCTTACTTAAGGTCTCAAAATTTTTCTCTTATTTTTTAAATTTACTTATCTCTTTCATTTAAGTCTATGATACATTTAAATTAATTTTTTATATGGTGGAGAGGATCTAAGTTCATCATTTTGCATATGAATATCCAGTTGTCCTTACTTGTTATATAAACTGCCATCTATTGAGTGCTCAGCTTTGAGGTAGTCACTAGTGATACAAAGATGTATTATATAATTTCCAACCTCATGTACAGTATTGGGAGGTGTATGTCCATAACCAATGAATATTGACACACCAGCTCAAGATCTGGTGACCTTAAGAAGAATGATTCTAACATAACTTGAAGAGGATGGCTTTGGTGTCCTTAGAGAAAAGACCTGTACATATTAGCCTAATCTACACTAATAAAAGACAAACATGCAAATTGACCATACCTTCACTATGCCTTAAGCCATGCCCACCAGCCAATCAGAGTGACTATATGCAAATTAACACAACTAAGATGGCGGCCGGCAGCCATGGAGCTGGAACAAGTAGGAGGCTTGGTTGCCCCAATGATGGAGGAAGCCAAGCTTCCTGGCTCTGAGCTCCACTCAAAGCAACAAAGTTTCAATTATAGAAGGTAAATAATCCCCAGATACCTGCTTTCAGCCAGCT
>NW_006299705.1:16985319-16998092 GCF_000327345.1 Myotis davidii
CTTTATAACTGGACGTTTTTAGGGATATTTCACCTTTACCTACAAATAAACCCATCCATGTGCCTCACTCCAGAGTTGGGGAATATATACCTTTCATCCAGCTTAAGTCTGTCCCTGTTGGGGGCCCTAACACTCTGCTCATGCACTGCTGGCACTGGGTTCTCCAGGACAGTGGCTACATGGTTAAGGCTTCCAGGCATTCAGTTCAACCAGGAAATACTGCCCCTGAAGATATACTTGTTCTCAATGGGCTTAAATGATGCTATTTCCCACTTAACATGTTACATTCCCTAGATTGACTAAAGGTCTTAAGGGAACTAGGCTGGTAGGCAAATCCATGTACTGGACACCATGCTGTCAGAATCTCTTGCTTCTCTCAAACTAAGGCTTTCTAGTTGGGCCAACCTTGTTTGCATGATCCTCTTTATTCCATAGACTACCCTTTTGTCAGGAGTTCAGGCCTCTAGTCCTATATAATAAAAGAGAAATATGTAAATTGACCATCCCTCTGCTACGCTCACCAGCCATTCAGGAGTGAGTATGCAGATTAACCCGACAAAGATGTTGGGTTAATTTGCATACACAGGCACCGGGCGGAGAGCAGAGTGGGAGAGCCGGAGGCTTGGGGGGACGTGGCTCTCTCGGTCACTCCCCCCAAGCTGCTGGGTCTAGAGCAGAGCAGGAGAGCTGGCAGAGACTGGAGCGGCTTGGGAAAATTGGCTCCCCAAGCTGCCAGATGGAGAGTAGAGAGAGAGAGCTGGTGGCTTGGAGGACTTGGCAGAGTGGGAGGCCATGGGACAGAGACAGAGCAGGAAGGGAAAACCAAGGGTGTGGGGAGCACCAAGAATTCTGAGAATAGTAGTTCTGGTGACAGTCCCAGGACTGGAAGCAGAAGCCCCGAGCGCAGGGAGCACCGGGAATGCTGGGAATCATAGTTCTGGTGGCAGACGGATCTCCTAGACACTAGAGCAAAGTGAGCCTGGAGCAAGTTACTGTTGCGGTTGGGGAAGGAGGGAAAGCAAAGGTGAGAAACATAAGTAAAATCAGAGTGTCTAGGAAAAATTAAAGGGCACCCCCCAGTGCATGAATGTCGTGCACCGGGCCTCTAGTACTATATAATCAAAGGGTAATATGCAAATTGACTGAACTGCAAAATGACTGGTTGCTATGATGTGCACTGACCACCAGGGGGCAGACGCTCAATGCAAGAGCTGCCCCCTGGTGGTCAGTGTGCTCCCACAGGGGGAGTGCCACTCAGCCTAGAAGCCCAGAAGCCGGGCTCATGGCTGGTGAGTACAGCGGCAGTGGTGGGAGCCTTTCACAGTAGTGCTAAGGATATCCCACTGCCAGCTTAGGCCTAACCCAACAGTGGGACATCCCCTGAAGGCTCCTGGACTGTAAGAGAGTGCAGGCTAGGCTGAGGCACCCCCCTTCCCCCAGGGCACGAATTTTGGTGCACCAGGCCTCTAGTCTAGTATAATTGTTTCAGCTTTTTTTTAAAAAATATATTTTATTGAAATTTTACAGAGAGGAAGGGAGAGGGATAGAGAGTTAGAAACATCGATCAGCTGCCTCCTGCATGCCCCGCACTGGGATGTGCCTGCAACCAAGGTACATGCCCTTGACCAGAATCAAACCTGGGACCCTTTAGTCCACAGGCCGATGCTCTATCCACTGAGCCAAACTGGTTAGGGCTGTTTCAGCTTTTTAAATCTCTTAACACACTAGTTTGTTACTATCTGTTTTAAGGTGTATCTCAAAAATGTATAATCAATAAAGATTTAAAATACAGATATTTGCTAGTGATTACCTTTTTAAGAAAAACATTTGATATGCTGAGGGTAGGGGCTATCATACTTTAGAATTGATCATATCTCAGGTTATACCATGAAAACATGTATCCCATGTGGGTGTTAAAAAAGTGTTGAACATTAGATTAAGATTCAAGAGACTTAGTTCTGGGACTACCACTAATGGCTTGTGTTCTTGCAGTATCACTTAACTATGGAGACCCTCAATGTGCTCCCAGTGGTAGTTAGTTTTCAAGATCTTTTCCTGAGAAATGTTGATTGTTCATTTAGTCAACATTTACTGAGTACTCATTTTGTGTCAAGCAATGTGAGGTACTATTAAGCAAAGGTAGGACAAAGATGCCAAGTGACTTTATAGAGACAGATGTGAAAACAATGAAAAGAAAATGTTGTACATTTTATGCCAGTTCTATCATTCCATTGGTCTAGAATTACTTTTTTTTTCCCTGACAGAGGAGTTAACGGGAAGGATGTAGCAAGAAGGAAGGTTAGCCCAAGGATTAGCTCAGAGAGCATGCTTTGTAAGAAAGAGTTCACGTGTCAGACATGTGACAGAGGAGTTCCAGCCTATGTGGCTGTAACCAACATTTGGACAATAAGATTTCCTCACATTGTGCTAAAAAGATATATTTATTTCCCTAAGAGAAGTAAAAGGGAGACACTTGGGGCTATATAAAGAACTTGGAAGATACTGGGAATCCAGTTCTCTTTATGGTATTGAAGATTATAGTAGATATTTCTTTTATTTCAGGTTTTCCCAAAGACATTTTGTTAAGAAATATATTTTTAATATATTGCAAGAACATGAATCTAATATAAATCAACTTTGTGCCCCTATTCCCAAGATTTGTCTTTCAGATTTGTCACATTTTTTCCAGTACATTTTCTGAACTTCCTTTTATAACTCTGCACCATATAGTCTTTCATATAAAGTGTTGACATTGAGCAACTGACTTTTGAAAGTTTTTCAGACTAGGGGTGTCTGTGCTTCTTTGACTTGAGTTTCCCCTCCAATTCTCCTTTGTTTACCTCCACACTCATATATATATACACACACACACACACACACACTAGAGGTTGGCCCAATGCACGAACTTTGTGCAAGCTTAGGCCCTTACCACCCTGGCTTCATCCACAAAGTCATCCGGACCGTCATTTTGCTGTTAGGTCGTTCAGTCAATTTGCATATTATGCTTTTATTATTATAGATATATATTCTCTTCTTGACAGTAGACATCTAGGGCTACTTATATGTAAATAGTGGAATTGTTTGCAAAATTAACAGAAATTAAGCTAACAGTGCATTACAATCATATAATCTTTATTTGGCAGATATACCATTTAGGAACAACCATTGTTCAAGCTCACTTACATATGCCTTAATTATACATTGTGTTTTGAAAAGGCTTTGTCTTGGTCTATTAGTTAGGATGCATGGTTGTCAGTGGCAGAAGTTCAACCCAAATTAACTCAAGCAACAAGAAAATTTATTGGATCTTTTAACTAGAAAGTCCAAGTGTGGAACTGGCTTTAGCACAGCTGAATCCAGGGACTCACCAGAATTCTTGGCTCTCTCACCCTCTGCCACTTAATTCAGCACTCCTCTGGATAGCAGCCTCATTCTCAGACAGATTCTGCGTGTGGAAGTCAGAGATGGTTTTTGTACCTCAAGACTTATCTGGTTTTTATAAGTAAAGATCTGAGTAAGAGAGACTCTGTGGGGTCCATATACCAGATCTTATCAAGGGTCTCTGATTGATCCTGCTTGGGTCATAATGCTCACTCCTTGCACCAATCTTTGTGAACAGCAGAAGAAGGTAAAAAGATTGACTAGCCGAAGAACTGTCCCAGTTCATGAAGCCAGGGCAGGGTAAGGCGTTCTGATAGACACATTCTTCAAATCACATGGATGAAAGAGAAGCAGGTCCCTAGTGGAGGCTGGACAAACACAACAGATAAACTACATTTGGTAAGGTGTTACTAGACACTTAAAAGTGAAAGGAGCACAGCTCTTATTTGCCACAAAAATGCAAAGCTGCTATTAATAATATTGTAATATTTGTCTTTGAAATCATTGTAAATATTCTAGGGTTCTATTTAACTCATTCTCTCTTGATCTTATGGTAATATACCTTTTCACTGAATTGACATTAAATGTCAATTCTTAATTTCAAATCTTATCAAGTTTTTGTAAATATTACCGTTGATTTCTTTTTTAAAATATATTTTTAAATTGATTTCAGAGAGGAAGGAAGAGGGAGAGAGAGATGAAAACATCAACGATGATAGAGAATCATTGATCAGCTGCCTCCTGCACGCCCCAAACTGGGGATCGAGCCCTCAGCCCAGGCATGTGCCCTAACTGGGAATTGAACTGTGACCTCCTAGTGCAGGGGTAGGCAACCTTTTTGTGAGTGCGTGCCAAAACCAGCAAAATCTCTGACTCAAAATTCTTTTGCGTGCCAACCCTAATTTTTTGAGAACATGTTACGCCTACTTGATATCTCTTAAGGTGTACATATGTGCAGAACCTTGAAGAAATAATAAAATTCATTCGAATGACAAAAACACAGTATATGATGATGAAAAATACATTTATTTTTTAATGTATACACGTACACTGATAGTTCGACTGGTTGGATCTAGGAAGGCAGGGAGAATTAAGGCAGAGGCATAGAAATTGCTTTTCCCCGCTCTCATCAATCCATGTCTATGGTCTTTAAGGTAACTTGTTATGTAAGATTATTTATTTACCTAAGATGCACCCACACTGAATTTATCTGAAAAATAAAAAAGTCGATATTAAGAAAAAAATTGTAAATGGAAGATTATAAGAGAGGGTTTCGCGTGCCAGCAAAAGTTACTGGCGTGCCATGTTTGGCACGTGTGCCAGGGGTTGCCCACCCTTGTCCTAGTTCATAGGTCGATGTTCAATCACTCAGCCACGTTGGCAGGACAGCATTGTGATTTCTTGCTTGAACTGTGTTTATTTCATAATAAACATCACAACTATCCTAGTTGAGAGAAATCATTTTAAAAAGTAGTAGTTCTTTGGTAAGTTAGAAGTGTTGATGGTGTTAATTACCTGGAATTAAAAAGTTTTTTGAATGGAATTTGTCTCAAAGCTTTACTAAAGACTAGAAAAAAGTTTTTAAGCAACCACTTTCTTAAGCTTCAATAAACCACATTTCCCTTGTATAAAACATTTTCAGTTCTCAGATCTTAACCCTGATAAGGTTTCTGAAGAGTAATATTCCAAAACACATGTGAAGGAGAGCATTGTGTTCAGATGTTTTAAATAGCAAGTCCAAATACAATAATCCTTTAAAAAATACTCATAAATTAGGACAGCTTTGGCTTTTAAAATAGAGTGAGAAGAATGAGTAGCATATATACAGAATAAATCAACATTTAAACATAACACATTAGAATTCTTTGCTTATCAAAGATGAGTGATAAAATATAAGTAGATTTTGGCTTTAGAAAATATGCTAGATGTTGGCTGGTTATGCTGTTACCAAGCTCTAGAGTTTTAACTGGCCTCCATTGTAGGATGAAAGAAGGGGTGAAATGATTACAAAAAGGCTCTGCCATATTATCATTAAATTTATTTTTAAAATTTATCTTTATCATTGAAAGTATTACAGATGTTCCCTTTTATCCCCTATTTACCCTTCTAGCCTGTACCCAACTCCTGCCCCAGGCCTTCACCACACTGTTGTCTTTGTCCATGAGTTATGCATATATGCATATAAGTTCTTTGGTTAATCCATTGGTTCTCAACCTGTGGGTTGCGACCCCTTTGGCGGTCGACTGACCCTTTCACAGAGGTCGCCTAAGACTATCCTGCATATCAGATATTTACATTATGATTCATAACAGTAGCAACATTACAGTTGTGAAGTAGCAACAAAAATAATTTTATGGTTGGGTCACAACATGAGGAACTGTATTTAAAGGGCCAGAAGGTTGAGAACCACTGGAATCTCGTCCACCCATCTACCCACCTCCGCCTTTCCTTTGAGATTTCACAGTCTGTTTCATGCTTATGTCTCTGGATCTATTTTGTTCATCAGTTTATTTTCATTACCGTAGATTCCACATATACCATAAGTGAGATCATATAATACTTATCTTTCTCTAACTAGCTTATTTCACTTAGCATAATACTCTCCAGGTTCCTCCATGCTGTCTCGAAGGGTAAAAGATCTTTCTTTTTTACTGCTGCATAGTATTCCATGGTATAAATGCACCACACCTTTTTTTATCTACTCATCCACTGATAGGCATTTGGGCTGTTTCCAGATCTTAGTTATTACAAATTACGCTGCCATGAACATAGGAGTGCATATATTATTGCTGATGGGTGTTTCTAGTTTCTTGGGATATATTCCTAGAAGTGGGATCACAGAGTCTAATGGCAGTTCCATATTTAATTTTTTGAGGAAACTCCACACTGTTTTCCATAGTGACTGCAGCAGTCTGCATTCCCACCAGCAGTGTACCAGGGTTCCTTTTTCTCCACATCCTCACCATTTGTCATTTGTTGATGGTAGCTATTCTGACAGGTGTGAGGTGATACTTCATTGTTGTTTTAATTTGTATCTCTCTGATGATTAGAGAGGAAGGGGGAAGGAGAGAGAGATAGAAACATCAATGATGAGAGAGAATCATTGATCAGCTGCCTCCTGCATGCCCCACACTGGGGATTGAGCCTGCAACCCAGGTATGTGCCCTTGGCCGGAATCAAACCTGGGATCCTTCAGTCCACAAGTTGACGCTCTATCAACTGAGCCAAACCAGCTAGGGCAGTCCTTTGCTTTTTATCATTAAATTTCTTTGGACTGTATTCAGCGTAGATATATTTTATATAGAATTTCTATGTATATGGTTAATTTTAACAAAAGTATATCTTATTCCTTCAATCTAATGGTCATAAACTTGGAAGCATTATGTGAAAGACTGACTCGTTCCTAAGGAAATACACACTGAAATATTTAGTGGTAAAGGACATAATGTCTCCAACTTACTCTCAAATGATTTAGAACAGCAATAATAACATGATGCTCTATTATATAAATGTTTCATAATTTATTCAATCAGTCCTATGAGGGTAATTATATGTGGAGGCAGATGAGAAAACTGGATAACTTCAACTCAGGTGATAGGGTTTTCTTCAAGTAGTTTGATTGTTGGCTTGAAGTGCTATACATTCCAAAGTTTTAGATCCTATTCCAAAGTCGATATACATGCCATTAGAGTTAATAATTGAGTTGACTGTACATTTTAAATATTACCTCAAAGGACTTCTGGTAAAATGTGGGAGTGAAAACATTAATAGATGAGAGATTTCAACACCGTTTTAGAAGATAGAAAGCAAAGAATAAGATGCTAGGACACGACTCACTAGTTTGAAAGGGCCTACTGTGTGCTTAGCACAGTGAATGAGAAGAGACCCTTCTAAAACAAGTCTTTGTAAAATTTCAGCATGCTGAGATAAAGAGAAAATGCTGGAAGACCAGCGCATATACAATAGGTAATAAAATAGCATAGTACATCTCAGTAAAATTTTGGAAGATAGAAGACAATAAAGCAATGCCACTAGAATTCTGTGAAAAAATGATTTTCAACCTAGAATTCTCTACTCAGCCAAATAATCAGCTGTGAGTATAGAATAGACAATTTTAATAAGTGAAGCTTAAAAAAATTACCTCCCCTGAGTCTTTTTGCAGGAAGGGATTGGAAGATCTATTCCAAAAAATGAGATCTAGTCCAATAAATGCAACTGAAGAAAGACAAAGTCCCGAGGCCTGAGAAACAGGGAATCCACCACAGAAGGCTGACGAAGGAAGTCTTAGCTTTTCATCAAGTCCGAAGAGCCACGAGTTGCAGACTGGAGCAAAAGGATGAGAGTTCCATAATGGAAATGGAAGAAATGAAATGGATGGATTATCTGATAACACTAGACTACTCAGAAATTAATATTGATGGGTCTGTGATAAATCTGATGTAGCATTTGGAAAAATTATCAAATATCTAATATAGATAAATTAAGGGATTTTAGTATAAGTATGTTATTTAGAATCACAGAGGTTAAATAACTAGAAGGAACACATATATAGATGAAAGTGATTACTCATGGGGAAGAATGCAGCAGGGACTGATAAATTTGTTTATTATTTTTTAAATACTATTTGATTATATTATCAAGTACACCAGTTATATTGATTAAAAATAAAAATCAAGTGGAAATAAAAGAAGTTCAAACTAAAATAAACCTTTTAAAGATGTTAATAATAGGGGAAACTGGGTGTGGGGTATACAGGAACTCTTCCTCACAATTTTTCTATTAATCTAAAACTGTTCAGAAAAATAAAGTCTCTTAAAAATTGATCTGAAGAAATGGGAAAGATGAAACAAGAAAGGAGTAGCACACAATATAATGCATACTATATCATATATTAGTCATAGTACTATAAAATTAATGGATATAAAAATATCCAGAAAATCAAATGAATTTTATTATTGATTTTTAAAGCAAAATAAATGATAAAAAATAAACTATTGCACTATTGTTAATAAATATTGTCTATACATGTCTTATTTTTGAATTATTCAATATTACTGATTTGTTCTTCATGGAAAAGCATTATTTAAAAAATAATGAATGAATATCCATGTTTAAGATTAAGTGGTTGACATGTATTTTTTCCATCAGTGGATTAATAAAGTTTTGGACTGTGATTATTCAAATTCACCTCTTCAGGATCATTTAAGCATCATAAATTACTAAGAGCAGACCACATTAAAGTTGTGCAGGACTAGTTGAGGATGAGGTGTTCAATGAGCATATTTGGCTAGGCCACATTTTCAAAATGTTGCACTATCTATTGTTGGGTATTACTGCTTCTCTGTTCCTCTCTATCAGTTTGGCTAAATACTAGTCCAGTTTCATAAGAATTAGTGACTTATCTGATATTCTAGTGGTAGAATGGGGCTTAGAAATTAAGCCCTCTGATACCAAGGGTAGAAGAGTTTGTCCAGGTGAGCCAAAGATATGGGATGTCTACTGTTTCTGCCATTATAATAGGCACTAAACTTGAAAGCATAAACTCCAGGACAGTGAGATGGACCTTGATGCAAAACTATGTGCTTAGTTTGGGCTCCCTAGCAAGTTTTAAGACAGGTTTACTTATTTCCTTATTACTTTCTATACTTTTAAAATCCCTTTTTATATTTTAAGAACTAGATAGTACAGGAAACTCTTCTCATACCTTGTTTTCTCTCTGTAGATTAGCAAATAAAAATGACAGCCCTGCAATAGCTAAATATTTAAGCTTTCAAAACATTTTAAAAGCCATAATTGGCATAATAACCTGTAATTTTCTTTTTTTTTTTTTGGGCATCACCCATTTTATATCTTGTACTTCCAGTTTCCCTCAATCAAATAATTATGAGATATTCTTGTGGATTTAAAAAGTGGTTTTGAAGTCATATTTTTCAATTAATTGACTGGTTTGCTCCCATTAAGTGTAATCTCTTATGCTTGGACTTCCTGCCTATGGGATATAGTTTAGTTCAATAGTACCCTTTGAGGCCCTTTTCCTGATTTGTTCACTTTAAAACTAGTTCCTGGTTCAATCAAGTAATCTTGGACATGGTACAGAGAATGTCCTTCTCATTGTGCATGCAGATTAAATCTCCCTAAGAGTAATGCTATTTTGGGGTTTAAGATTGGATTGATCATCTTTGGGCCTGTTGATTTTCATGGTGTGAGTAATGGCTAAATAAATTTCATTCATTCCATTGATTGTTCCCTTGACTTTTGAACTTGGTTACAGCTCTTTTGAAAGCTTACTAGTATAAACTGAATGTCTGTATATGTTGTAGACCTTCTCCCATGTGGTAGCATTTGGAGGTGGAGCCTTTGAGAGGTATTTAGGTTTAGATGAGTTTATAAGGGTGGTGCCCACATGTTGGAATTAATGCCTTTATAAGAAGAGCCATGTGGGCACACAATGAGAAGTCAGTTGTCTACAAGCCAGGAAGAAGGTCCTTATCAAGAACCCAATTTGCTGTCACCTGGATCTTGGGCCTCCCTGCCTCAAGTACTGTTAGAAATAAATGTCTGTAGTTTAAGCCACAAATAAGTCTATGGTATTTTCTTATAGTAGCCTGGCTATCTAAGACACGAAGTTTCCCCAACTTCTGCATTCAATAGGAATAGAACAGGGCAATTAAACCTTAGCCCTGTTGAGCATATGAAGGTGATATTTTCCTTTAGACCTAACACCCATTCATTTTTCCTGGGACCATACTCTAAAACCAAATAAATATAGATTATTTTTGGAGATAGTATCTTTATGTTCTTAGGAGCCTTATTTATCTTTTCATTTGGTCATGCCCAGCACTTTTTGTCAACAAACTGGATGAGTGCTGTAGTGCAAATATCTTATTTTTCCTTTTTCTGGTACATTCCTAGTCTACAACATGGTTATAATGCCTTGCTTTCTTTGGAAAATCACGTGTGATTTTAAAGGGAAGTTTACCTCATTTATATTCTTACTATCTTTATTTTACAGATGACAAAATAGGTGTTAAAGAACACCTTTCTCAAGACCACAGAGCTAAGAGATGATAGTTTTGGGCGTGTAATCCAGGTTTGTTATGATGGTTAATTAATGAGTCAGCTTGGCTAGGCTATAGTTCTACTGTGATAGTTGGTTAAACACTAATCTAGGTGATGCTGTGAAGGTATTTTATAGATCTAATTAAAGTCCTTAATCAGATGACTTTTATTAAGGGAGATTATCCTAGATAATCTGCATGGACCTAATTTAGTTAGTTAAAAGGTCCTAAGAGCAGAGCTGAAATTTCCCTAAAGGAAAAATCATGCCTGCCGATTACAGCTTCAGTTGCCTGAGAGTTACAGCCTGCCCTTCCTGATGGTCTGCCCTATGGATTTTAGACTTGCCTAGCCATCCCCCATAATCATGCAAGTCAATTCTCTGCAATAAATTTCTTTCTTTCTTTTTTTTAAAATATATTTTATTGATTTTTTACAGAGAGGAAGGGAGAGAGATAGAGAGTTAGAAACATTGATGAGAGAGAAACATCAATGAGAGAGAAACATCGATCAGCTGCCTCCTGCACGCCCCCCATGGGGGATGTGCCCGCAACCCAGGTACATGCCCTTGACCAGAATCGAACCTGGGACCCTTTAGTCTGCAGGCCGACGCTCTATCCACTGAGCCAAACCGGTTTCGGCTGCAATAAATTTCTTAATGTAAATCTCCTACTGGTTGAACACTGATACATTTGTCTAAATCTAAAGCTCAAGCACTAACCAGAATGCTATACTCATTCTTATATACAGATGATCCCCCGACTTACAATAGTTTGGCTTACAATTTTTTAAAAAATATATTTTATTGATTTTTTACAGAGAGGAAGGGAGAGAGATAGAGTTAGAAACATCGATGAGAGAGAAACATCAATCAGCTGCCTCCTGCACATCTCCCACTGGGGATGTGCCCGCAACCCAGGTACATGCCCTTGACCAGAATTGAACCTGGGACCCTTCAGTCCACAAGCTGATGCTCTATCCACTGAGCCAAACCGGTTTTGGCTCTACTTACCATTTTTATATAGCAGTATGCAATATAATATTCTCTTGTGATACTGGGCAGGGGCATTGGACTGCAGCTCTCGGGCAGCCACAAGGCCAGAGGATAATATAATCATTGTGTTGGATTATTTTGCCCATTTACAGGCTAATGTAAGTGTTCTGAGCATGTTGAAGGTAGGCTAGACTAAGCTATGATGTTTTGTAGGGCAGGTATATTAAAAGCCTTTTCCACTTATGATGGGTTTATCAGGACATAACTCCCATCTTAAGTCGAGGAGCGTCTGTGTATGGCAAATGAGGAATCTGAATCCAAGTCTAGATCTCTGTCCTGTATATGTATCTGAACCACACACTATACTTATCAAAAACCATTATATTGTTGGTTTTTATATTTTGTATCCTGCAGTTTGATAAGCATTTTGAAGGCAGACACCAGGTTTTGCTTATCTCCTTTTTTCTATAGTGTACAATCAGACATACAGAACCCACAAGTCTTTTGTCAAAATGATCTCTATTATATCTGTACACCGCTGTATGTCATTTGTAATATAGGAATAATAGTATTATGACATTGGGGTTGGTGTGAGGACTAAATGAGATTATCCAGTTAAAGCACTTAGCTTTAGCCAGTGCCTGGCACAGAATACATCCTCCATCTGTCTTGGCTTCTACTGGGGGCTAAATATTACATATTTTTAAATTCCCAATGTTTACCCCTTTATATAAAGACTTTTAAAAGACTTACGTTTCTTGTATATCTTTCTAAAATGTATCACATTCTTCCTACCTTATATAGTGTTCTTAAAGGACGTAGGGTCATAATTATAAATGTCAATTGTTGTACTGTAATGTAATATAGTTCGGGACACTTTGAGGTGTGTAGGGCATCTGCCATGATATTTTTGGGATTTTTGTATATTTTTATAGAAGTGGGTTTTTTGTCACTTCTTTGCTGTTCTCAGTGTATTTTTGACAAAATATTCTTTCTAATTTCATTGACCTCTTAATATATACTGGCTTCAATCTGCTACAAATTTTGGAAGATGTTAACCAGGTTTTTAAAGAATTATATATAGTAACTTAAAAGAAATTAGCCTGAAGTAAGTGACCACTTGGTAAGTACCGTATTTGCCGGTGTATAAGACGATTTTTTGGCCCTGAAAAATATGCCTCCAAGTGGGGGGTCGTCTTATACGCCAGGTACACTTCAGATAGACTGCCCATAGTGCTTGCCCCGTGCCATAGTGGCCTCCCGATGCCCGCCCACTTCATTCCACATACCGTTCAGGCATCAGCAGCGCTGCTGGGTGTATGCTCGGCTGTTATGCGATTTT
>NW_006299705.1:16998703-17013146 GCF_000327345.1 Myotis davidii
CTTATACGGCGAGTATATAACAAACTCTGTATTTTGAGTGGAAATGTTAGGGGGTCGTCTTATACGCCCAGTCGTCTTATACGCCGGCAAATACGGTATATGTTGCTATAAAGAATCCCATGTAATCCTCTGTTACTATTGAAATATTTCCACTTCACTGTAATCAAGAAATTAAATAGAGCCTAAATTGGATAGTGTTCATATTCCATCACTTTTACCATCCATCAGAAATATAAGTAGATTAGGCCACTAGTCCACTTCCAGTATAAATAAATGAGCTTGGATGCTTGTGGCGGTTCAAGGACCTGTCATTATTTCCTGCCTCGAAAGCCCATCCAAACTGAACACTGGGACTGGAAGATATTGCCACTATTCCTGCCACATTAAGAAACGGGTGGAAAGACCAGTAAAGGGTGGGAAGGAGAGAAGACTTTCCCAATACACTTCTAATGTACAAGTGAAATGGAAATTTGTCAACACCACTTCCAGATGGTCAACTTCTTTGAGAGTAGTAGGTATTTAAAAGAAATACAGTTTCGGACCCTTACTTATATGTGTGATTATGGTGAATTATCAGGGCATATGATTTTTGAAAAACAATATAAGGCAATACTTCTGTACATTGAAATATTTCCACTTCACTGTAATCAAGAAATTAAATAGAGTCTAAATTGGATAGTGTTCATTTTCCATCACTTTTACCCTCTATACATAGAGGGCATTTATTTTCTCATTGGCATTTATTTCTCTTTCCTCTGTAACAACCCTTAAACTTTGCTTTCAAAGTGCAAAAAAAAAGGTGAGACTTTGGAAAGAGATCTGTTTTTCCTCTACCAACCTAGACCACTTAGATGTTATCTCTCAGAATTTGAATCCTGATTGACAAAAATGACTTCAACAGTTACAGTAGAATAATTGCAGCAGCAAAACCCTGAAGTGGGGAAAAGTCATTAGCCTCTGCTATCTAAAAGTCATTAGCCTCCCACAACTGCCTTATTACTGAATTTTTCTGTGGCTTCTGGGGGTATCTCACACCCTTCCAGAAATTCATTTTCTACTTTAGTCCATTTCTGTTGCTTAAAAAAATTCTTGCACAATAAATTTTTGGTTTTTGTGTTTCACAGTGAGAATTAACATAAAAATACATTTTAAATGTTATTAAGTTTTAGAATATGTTGAACAAAAAGATACACTGTCTTAGAACAGAACTTTAATAATTTTGAGTAAAGATAGTTTCTTAAATAGAAGGCTATCTACCATTTATTGAGCATGTATATCATGCTAACTGCATATATTGTAGGTGTGTGTGTGTACAGTTACTTGTTTTAAATATATATACACATATACGTATGTATCCTATATAATAAAGTGGTAATATGCAAATTGACTGTCATGCCATCACAAAGATGGTGGTGCCCACAGTTGGTGCAGTGCTGGCTGCTCCGTGTGCCTGCCGCCAGAGTCCCCTTAACCCTGCTGGGGGCCTTGGGTCCTCCTGCACTCCCCACTGACTGACAGCTCACCCAGGCTTCTATGAGCTGCCCATCCCTCTCGCCCGAAGCTGAAGCCTGACTGTGGTGTCCAACAAATTGGAAGTTATAACTCATGTCATTGAGAGTATCCTCCATTCCTTAGCCAGGGCTGGCTGCTCTGCTTGCTTGCTGCCGGAGTCCCCTCATCCCCACCGGGGGCCTCGGGTCCTCCTGCACCCCCTACTGACTGAGGCACAGGCAAGCCTCGGATGGCAGCTGCCCAGCTGCGCAGGGCCGCCCCGAGGCTCAAGTAATCAGGGCCGGCCAAGGCTTGTGCTGCCAGCAATGGTAGCATCAGTGGTGTGATGGGGGCGTCACCTTTCCCTGATTGCCAGGTCGTCTCCCATCCCTGAGGGCTCCCGGACTGTGAGAGGGAGCAGGCCGAGCTGAGGGCCCCCCCAAGTGCATGAATTTTCATGCACCAGGCTTCTAGTATGTATATGAAAATTGGTATTCATCCAGTAAGATTCGAGTAAGATTACTATTCCATTTTGCATATGAGGAAACTGAAGTCTAGAGTGTTTAATTTGACAAAGTCACACAGCTGGAAAGTGAAAAAGGTAGGATTTATACCCAGATCTGGTTGACTGAACCACTATGATATATTGCCTCCCATCAGCATAAAAAACATCCAAATCTGTAGATAATTTTCATAAGAGATTAGTTGAGTCCAAACTGGTGACACATGCTGGGGTACAAGATCTCAAATGCTCTGGAGAATAAGTTTGAAATTAAGAAGGGAACATAAGGAAGATCACATGGAGGTGAAAAAAAAGTGGCATTGGAATAAGCATAGTTAAGATAATTTGCTCTCTTGAGGGTGGTTATGTCTTAGTAGGAGGGGTCTAAAAAGAGGCATTTCAAAGGTGTATTAACGTGGATACACAGAAACAATGGACAGGGCCTGCTTAACGCAAATAAAACTTTTATGAAAAAGTTATATGCCTGGGGTGTGACTACTCACCATGACCTGCCCAGTTAGGAATTTTATGATCAGGTCACTCTGTGAGGTTACTTACCATAAAATCCCCTTTTTGTCCACACTCCCATATCAGAAAATGTTATTTTTTGGACTTAATTATAAGCCAATATCTGCTTGGAAATTAGGTATATTTTCTTTACTAGGGCTCTGATTGCAAAGCAGAATAAATGCTAATAAAAATAAGCAGCAGATTTATAACAAATCTCTAAAGTTAAAATGATTGTCATTATCAGTTCTCTAATCCTGTACCATTACTACATTTGTTTCACATTCTGTTTTTAAAAGAGAGAGATTTAATTCAGTTACCCTGGATAATTCTAAGCTTAGTCAGAAGGTTATATTTAAAAATTTGTCATTTAAATGTAATTGAATTAGAATTTAATTTCCTGTTTTGCTAGGATCTGGTGTTTTGGGTTTTTTTTTCTTACTTCTTTGCTTAAACTGTTGTAAATCTAGAATATACCTAATCGAATACAGAGCAGGGAAGTAAGTGAGATTGTTCAACTAAGACTCACTAGTAACTCCAGTATCATGGAATGAATGGAGATAGCTTTATCAGTGTAACTGTGCTTTTCTGAAATTCCTAAATAGTTTATGGTGGAAAATTAGCTGACACGATGGAACTTTTCCACACAAAATAATAATTTAAAAAAATTACAGATGTCTCCCAGTATTTAGGGTTCTAAAAGCATACCACAAGAAACCAGCTTTGTGCATAAAGAGCCCCATTGTTCAATTGTTTCAGGCTATTATTATTTATAAGATCCTTGTTGATCAGCATTTTCTGTTTTTAAAATTCAGTTCGTTTTTCTAGGAAATGGTTTCCTCATTTTTAGAGAATGATTGATTTTCACTCAACTTGAATGATCTAATTAAATATAATTATGTCAAATACATCTATACCTAAACACTATTAAAATGAAATACCTAGGTATGAAAATATATGTCATACTGTCAAGGATTATGAGTTCATATAACAATGTAATTACTACCATAAATATTTGCCAAACAATTGAGGCAAAATTGTGAGACCTTGCCTGTAGTACAATCCTTAGACAACAAATGCAGTTGTCTTTAAAATGAAGCAAGAAAGGTATATGAAAGGCATGTAGTGCAGTGATCTCCCAAGTATATACTGCTAAACATGGGAGAAAGCTATGTTCTGGTTTTCTCCCAAGCGTTTAGCATAGTTGTTAGAACCTTAGTTTTCGAACACAAACAGGCTTGTCGATTCTTGACTCCTCTTAATTCACAATATACAAACCCATGAAGAAGGAGTAGGAATGGAACAAGGCTCTGTATAAGTCAGGATTCTGCAGAGAAAAAGAGGTTTGTTTTAGAGAATTTGCCTTTGAGATTGTGGGGACTGACAAGTCTGACATCTGTAGGCCAGGCAGGCAAACAGGCAGGCAGGCAAGCAAGCTGGAAACACAAGCAGATCTGGATGTTTCAGCCTTAAGGCAGAATTCCTTCTTTTCTAGGAAACCTCAGTTTTTGCTCTTAAGGCCTTCAACTGATTATTGAGGCCCACTCACAGTATTGAGAGTAATCTCCCACTTAAAGTTAACTAATTGTAGATGTTAACCACATCTACAAAAATACTTTCACAGCAAGGTAAGTGTTTGATGAAACACGGGGTACTATAGCATAGCCAAGTTGACATGTAGACTTATCATCATCAGTCTCTAAGTGGCAACTATGCTGGTAGAAAGAAGTCTCTGGAAGTTTTTCAGACATAGCCCAACCTCCTTAAGAGTGTTTGGGAAAGGAGGCAGAATATGTATCACTGTGTGTCTTTTTTTCCTCTCTAGACATCCTCCACACTACTTCCCCAGTGACTGCAGCTGTGATCATGAACTGAGGGGAAGCTGTGTTCTAGATAAACTAGGAAATGATGGTTTAATAATTTCTGGGGACCTTGGCTGTAAGACATCAAGATCTAAATGACTTTATGATGGTGCTCAACACATAGTTCTTGTGGAGTCAGGGTGAAGGGCATCATTTTCACTAAAAAATATTAAAAATTTTAAAAATCATTTTTAGTGAAAATTATGCCCTTGGGTTCACTTGGCGGGTGAGAATTTCAATGATACAGTTTCACTTTGAAATGCCATATATGGAAGCTATTTGGGTCTCCTTCTCACCTTGGCACAAACAATATTTAATAATAAATTAATACCACCAGATTAGTAGCTAGGCTCAAGACTAGTGGGGGATTTGAAGTTTCCAAATCACTCTTGGTTTCAGTACCTCTGAAATATGTTTTCTTCTTATGGCTGGTTTATGCTAAAAACCTGTGAACTGGGACACAGAGAACAGGAATAGTAATGGAAAGACTGGGTACTGGATAAGCATAAAATTCTTCACTATTTAAAAGTCTTGAAGGCCTAATCCAAAATATGGGTCATGGAAAATTTTAAGGACATAGCAATGTTATGAGACAATCTTACAGTCCTATTTTGTGTAGCAGGCCAGTTAAATAATGAAGGGTAGGAATAAAAATATAAGACTTATGCAACATGATAAGGAGATGAAATTTTTGTGCCCAACTTTGCCTTTAGAAACAGGGATAGTTAATAAAAACCCATGGAAATTACTTTCTTGTCTTCCCCTAATAAAACTTGAGCAATAAGAAAATTCAACATATACACTACTAATGAAATAGTTATAAAATAAATGTAGACTTTCCTTTATTTCAGAGTAATTTTAGCCAAGAAATGAAATAGCTAACAAAAACCTGAGTTGTTATTATCCAATGCAGGCAAAGCATTTACCAAAACCATAATTCCCAGAGTTGACACTAACTGATAATATTGCAGCAAGGTTGTCCAGTGTTTGCCCCTAGTTACTTTTTAGCAGTCTCTACCTCTGGAGTACCATTAAAGTTTATGTTGTTATTTTAAAGGAAAGGATTTCAATTTACTCATATTGTGCCAGTTCAGTCATTTTTTAATTTACCTGTGGTTACAAAAAAGAACTGAAAAACAAATAATCCAAAGGGTTAGGGGAGCATACTTACTTGATGCTTTTGTAAAGGCAAAATGTTAAAGTATTTCTGCACTTGAAAATGTTTGAAACATTTAAATAATCTTTCACTTCCCCAGTTGAAGCCAAGTGGGAAGTAATGTAGCAGTGCTATTTGGAATTCCTAGGGATAGGGCTCCTCTCAATCACAAAGAAAAGTGCTTTGTTTGCTCCAAAGAGAATTTTTCACAGAATCCTAACAGAAATATCTGCTGTTTTACTGCAGATTAAAAGTATTGAAGTATGTCCTTTACAGCTAGAAGCAAGAAAATAGACAATTATTAGGACCTCTATTTTCATTGTATTACCTGGTAAAAAACAGTTGTATTAGTCTCTCTACCAATAATGTGTTGCCTTGATAAAAACAAGTTAATATTATTTTGTGTGAAGTAAAGACCTCAAAGCAATTTTTGGCCTTGTTTTCTTCTTCTTTTCTAAGGCCACAGAATCACAGTATCCAATGCCCACTTTCTCAGAACTTGATGGTACACTTTTTTTGCCAGGATAATCTCATTGATTCCAAATAAAGGTCAGGCTTTCTGGCATGGTTAAATGTCATATTGTAGGTCATGGTTTTGCTAATTTCTTTTCTTTAACACATTATTTTTTCTGAGTCTCACTTAGTAAAGCTTCTGACTGAGCCAGTAAACTAGTGTTTGACCACCTGAGTTTGAGTGTAAATAGTCTAATGTTTTCCCTCAAATGACTGAGTTTAATAAAATGCGTTTCTACCATGGGGAAACTTTAAGTAGAAAGTTCATTGTTTGAGACAAAGCTAGCCAATGTCCCCAGGCAACATGGATACTCAGTAACTCATGAGAATGAAGTTTCCTGTTTATCTCCAACTTGACTTGCTATTTCCCATTAATTATGCCATTGCTTAAAATAGATGAAGACTTAAATGAGAAAAAAAATATATATATACTGAAAAACTTTCACTGCTAATTCAACTTAACAGTTATTTTGTGGGTTTTGATGTCAGTGTCCAATTACTACAGCCAATTTTGCTGTCTTTTCCTTTAAAGTACAAGGAAAATCATGAGAAGAGACAGGAACCAAATATCCTGAAACTGTATATAGGAAAGCCGAAGAAGCAGGAAGCTAAATTAAAGTTTGGTCTGTGTCCACCAAATATTGGGAGTAGTGGGAAAATGTCGAGAGACACTTTATCATCATGTGTTGGTTCTTCTAGTTTTTCATGTTCTCCGCAGAACCAGGAAGAAAGTCATTCTATAATAAACAAATGATTTCATGGTAATGGAGTTAAAACTTGCAAAGAAAAGGAATCAAGAAACTTTCTGGAAATATTTGTTTGTATTTCCCTTACTGCTTAGTGTCCAAGTAAAACTAAATGCAAGGATAAACTCTGAACTACTTAAAAAATGTGATCCTATTAGAAAATACACTTCCTAGTTCCCATGTCAATCAGTATTCAAAATGCTTGATCTGAGGAAAATAAACCTCTTGCTAAACCTGACCATGCTCTGTGGCTACACTTAAGATTTTTGCTAAGGCAGTGAAAGTATTCCTAAGATTGATATAATACACGTGTTCACTATGAAACCAGTCTTTTCTATAGAGTATTTACCACAAGTTGGAGAGAATTCACTGGTGCACAGGTGCTCAGGTATAAACACATGATGTGAAATCATGTCAGGGGCCAAAAGGAGTTTTCATTTTTTTCTAACATAAAGAAACAAGGGAATTTGAATTTAAAAAGTCAGGCAAAGCTTTTCCAAGAAGACACTATTATGCTCAGATCTAAAAGACTAAGATTTTCATTAACCACATGACTAAGGTCTAAAAGTGAAGAAGAAATGTAAGATGCAGATAAATGGCTCCATGAATGAATGAATGAATTAAATTTGTATGTCTTTTATGGGCACAGCTATAGGTTTAGCTCTGCAGATATAAATGGTGAGCCAAAACACATTCAGATGTGGTCCTTATGTCAATTCTTCTCTATGGAGGGAGACAAGCACTAATCACATTACAGAAACAAATGTAAGATCATTGCTCTATTAAACAGAACAAGATGCTATGGGAACATATACAAAAGGAACTTAAACTAATTAGGTCTGCCAAGGAAGACTTTTGTGTGGAAATTACAACTGAGCTGAGATCTACATAACAGTTACATAGCCAAAGAGAAGAGAGCACAGTGTTTGACTGCCCATTCCTACCAGAGGGGCTTCTGTTCTCACAAATAACTTTACAGTATGGGGGAGTCTGAGGAATGTTGTCAGTTCAAATTTTAAATAAATCATGGAGTGGCTGAAAGAGTAAATTAATTAGAGCTGAAACTAGGCTGCTAGGGACAGTGATTTTGATAATGCACTGAGGCAGTGGACATCAAAATGGAGGAGAAGAAAATGTATAAAGATGAACTCAGGACTATGCTTAGATATGGAAAAAAGAGGCTCTGGGCCCTGTACCTTAGAGGATCTTCAAATCACAAATAAATACAATATGTAAAAATAAATTATTTACAAAGCATAGGCACTACTGTCACTAGACATTCATGCTTGTGACTAACACTCATCAGATTATAAGGAAATTATTTTCCAGATCTTTTAACCTACCATCTGGGAATAAAAAGTAATTGCATTTGAGTGCTATGACATATTGTGGGTTATGCTACTTCCAACATAAGAAAAGGAGAATGCTTCAGAGTCCAGAGAGGATTTGAACAGTAGAGCATTTAAATAAGAGAAAAGATAAATTAATTAACTTGTCAAATCCTTCTTATAGCATGAATGCAATAGGTACTTGCATAATGAAATTTCATTTCCCGCTAGTGCTGAACATCCATTTTCTTGCTGTATATAAACCAATTCATGGTTATGGAAGTATTCCAGATATGCTCAGTCTTTGCAGTTATTGCATAGGATGGCTGAGGAATATTTTGCAATATTAAATAATTCATATTGCTCTTAAATTTGTATACATCTGGGTCTAGATGTAGTATACTTAAGTGTGATACCAATTCTTAACGTTAGCAACTAAGTGGATGTTGAACCCTAGAAATGCAAGTAGTTTTATTTTTATAAAAATGGTTAGTAAGAATTACTTTTTCAAATATTAAAATAAAAATTTCAGCATTATTTATGCTTTATAATTTGATATTCATTATAGTTTATATTTGCCTTTTATTTTAATAATTTTTATATTTTAGAAGAAAAATAACATGAAAAGTTTTAATTTTTCTGCATTTTAAATTTACATGTCTTATTAAAATGTAGTAAAATTTATACCTTTTATATAGTTACCTTTTACTTTTTAATCCTTTAGGTCACTGAGAATGAGGGCCAGTGAAAAATATAGAATCTTTTTGCTGTTGTTAATCCTCACCTGAGGATATTTTCCCATTGGTTTTTAGGGCAAGTGGAAGGGAGGGGGAGAGACACAGAGAGAAACATGAGGTGAGAGAGACACATCGATTGGTTGCCTACCGCACATGTCTCTTTTGGGGCTAGGGAACTTGAAGAAAGAAAAATTTCAAAGGGGAGTTCTACTTAAATTAAAAAGGATATGTGTGGAGTGGTCGGTAACTAACCAAAGACCTTGTATGCATATATAAATAACCCATGGACACAGACAATAGGGTATTGAAGACCTGGGGTGGAGGGTGGGGGCGGGCTGGAGAGGGTCAATGGGGGAAAAGGAGAGGAGATATGTAATACTTTCAACAATAAAGATTTATTTTAAAAAAAGAAAAAGAAAATCACACCTTAAACAAATGTATAGTTGGAAAGGAAATAGTATTTTAAGTCTTTTATGATAATATTATCAAAGAATAGCCATATTGATGAGCTTTTCATACTCTACTTGCATAAGAGAGTAAGAGTGAAAAAGGCAGATAATGTCTTAGTATTAAAACCTGACTGCCCAATATAAAATAATTTATTTTTAGTTTTTCTCTTATAACAACAAGGTGAGGCACCCTATGTAACAGTCGTCATCCCTATATGTGAAGGTTTTGGGCTATGAGGCTTATAGACTAATACGTACAAATTTCTATATTTCACATAGCATTAATATAGGTTGATGGCAGCTTTAGAAAGGACTTTTTTTGTGTATGTGTGGAGGGTAAGGCAGAGTAGGTGGTGATAGGTAATTTTCTCTATTATAACTTTACTTCCTTGGTTCAAGCAAAATAGAACCACAAATGTTTCAGTTAAGCTGTTTTCTTGAAGAGAAATCATCAGCACTAAACTCAAAGTATAATTCTGTAGTATTGGAGAATGTTATTACTACTGCAAAAGAAAAAAAGAATACATATGAACAATGGAAGTGAGTAGACTTCTGTTGAGCACAACCCTGTTAGAATTACCAAACAAGAAATTACAAGTTCTTAGTTAATGAAATTTAACTACTGATCAAAACAATGGAAATTAATAAGAACATTATTCTCATTAAATCCACAACTTAAATGGTCAGATAAGAAACTTTGCAACTTTATATTCTTTATTAAATGAAGATTTAATTACTAACTAAAACAGTGAGAATGTAAAGGGAATAAATTTTCTATCAATTTCATAACCCAGAAACAGAGAAAGCTACTCTGGCCTGCACATCAGAAGATGGAAAAATGGATGGTCTTGAAATCAGCAAATATAGAAAGAAATCCTTTAGAGCACCTTAAGATATTCTGAAAAATCACACTGTGATGGCAATCTATATGATAAATATATTTTTTGCAATAATTTATCATATGCAAACATACTACAGTGTTTGATCATACCATGTGAAATGAATGTTCACTTCTGAACTGAGTATTGCTTTAAAAATTGTATTTACTTGCTGAAACCGGTTTGGCTCAGTGGATAGAGCATCGGCCTGTGGACTGAAAGGTCCCAGATTCTATTCCAGTCAAGGGCATGTACCTGGGTTGCGGGCATATCCCCAGTGGGAGATGTGCAGGAGGCAGCTGATCGATGTTTCTCTCTCATCGATGTTTCTGATTCTCTATCTCTCTCCCTTCCTCTCTGTAAAAAATCAATAAAATATATTTAAAAAATTGTATTTACAATTCTATTTGCCCCTACTTCAGTAGAGCTAAGTTTCTCCAAATGGAATTAATGAAAACTATGTGGTAATTTAGACCCAAGAAAGGTTGTCTAATTTGGCATTTTCTGTCTATAGAACTCAAATTTTCTTTAAAAATAATCTTGATTTAAAAACATAATTAGTAATTTTGGTGAACCAAAGGCAGGAAGAATGTATTTTATAGGATATATAGTATTTTATCAATTATGACTGTCTTTATTTTATTGCTCATCCAAATATCATTCAAAACAGGTACATTAATAATTAAATTCAGTAGTCTTTATTATTTTGCCAAGTTTCAGTCATATAAAACCCATAGCTTTGCACATTTTAAATTTTTTGTTGTTATGAAATTATTTGCCAAGGTACGGAGTCATTTTAGCTAACAGTTTCGGTAGCCTGATTTATAACTTTTAGTTATGGGCTGCCGATTGCATTCTTGCAAATGTTAGAGGTAGACCTGGGTGACCTGATTCTTTCATGTGCACGAGATTTACTAGACAGAGGGACGATGGCCCTGCCTGTTGGACAGTAGCCTGCAGGCCCATGCTTGGTCAGCCTCATTTAGGTTAATGATTGGTAGGATTAAATGTGGGCAGCTTGGAATTAGACAAAGATAGACAATAAGCAACACTATGTGTGATCCCTTGAAAGATTTGCCGCTGGATGGAAAGAGTTTAAGAATACCTGATGCCTGGGGATAAGGGTAAGGAACAAGAATTTACTTTTATTTTTATTACTAGTAGCCCTGCACAAGATTCCGTGCGCTAGTAGGTCTCTGCCACCCGCCTGTAGCTCTCCACCTGCGGCCCTGCCCTCCTGTAGCTCCCCCGCCCTCCCCTCATAGCTTATTGCCCTGGCCCGTACTGTAGCTCTCTGCTGCCTGCTTATAGCCAGTAGGTAGCTGCTGCCCTCCTGTAGCTTTCCGCCCGCTGCCCCGCCCTCCTGTAGTTCCCTCTACCCTCCTCCCCCCCCCCTCATAGCTTATGGCCCTGGCCCGTACTGTAGCTCTCTGCTGCCTGCTTATAGCCATCTTAGTCGTTAAGCCTCAGGGCATAATGGCTAATGAGTATCCTTTTTTTTTTTTTAGAGAGAGAGAGAGAGGGAAGAGAGAGGGAAAGACAGAAATATTGATGTGAGAGAAACACATCGATTGGTTGCCTCTTGCAGGAGCCCCAACCAGGGCCCGGGGCAGGGGAGGAGCCTGGAACCAGGGTACAAGCCTTTGACCTGAATCAAACCCAGGACCCTTTGGTCCACAGGCCAATGGTCTATCCACTGAGCCAAACCGGCTTGGGCAAGAAGAGATTACTTTTAAGTGGTACTCCTCACAACCTCTTCTCCCCTTCATCCCCCCACCCCCTGTTCTGGGCTTGCCACACTAAAGACAAGTACTGAAGAACTAGATGATATTACCTAGGCTTAGCCCTAAGGCTTACAAAAAGCACATATGCACTTAATCTCACCTGAGTTTTCTCATTTAGAAATTGTGTTACGTGTTAACATGTAATACCATATTGCTTTGTTGGGTAGTAGGTAAAAATAATTATAAAATATTTGGCAAAAGTAAAGCCCAAATGATTGTCCCATGGTAACATTTGCTATATTATAATACATTGAAAACTCATTTATCATGTCGTTATGTTGTCATATCATTTGCAGTATTTCCACTTAGTAATTAACTTAGTTATTAATTACTTTCTTGGAAATAGTTGTATATGGATGATAAAAAAGTATCAGAGATTTAAATGAACTTTTTTCAGATTTAATTATAGGTTTATTTTCTCAGGGCATGACCAAAATTTAAAAAGCAAAAATAATAATAAATAAAGAATAAGAAAAGAAAAATATCTACCTTGGATAGAGGAAATTCACTTCCATTTATTTCCCCTCTCCAGGTTTTCTGGTGGTAATTAACAGATGGTCCCTGTTTTTTATTTGATAAACCAGTGAGCAAACATGTGCTTCATCTTTAGCCTGCAAAAGTAGTTTGTCATCCAAGGCTCTATGTCAGAGTCTGACACAGCACTGACCTGGATTTAAAAAACCATGTCTCCCACCCAGTTGGTAGGTTTAAACATCCAGTTCTCAGAGTTACGTTCTCTCACTTTTTAGTGAAGTGACCTTGCCCTGATGTTTTTGTTGTGCTTTCAATACCAGTTTTTGATAAAGCAAAATAAAAAGTTAACAATGTTTGGAAAGTGTTAAAAAGTCTTTAAAAAATATATTGAAGTAATTTTACTTATTTCTTATTTTATTTGAGGCAAAAATCTTGCTTTCTTCCCTTTCTTCAGTGACTATTGTCTATCCTATCTAATAAAGAGGGAATATGCTAATTAACTCTCACTCCATTGCAAAGATGGCAGCACCCACAGTCAATATGGAGGAAATACGCTAATTAACTGCCACGCCCTTGCACAAGATGGCTGCCCCCATGTGGTCAAAGATGGCCTCCCCCATATGGTAAAAAGATGACTGCCACAAGATGGCCGTCAGGGGAGGGCACGTGTGGGTGATCAGGCCAGCAGGGGAGGGCCGTTGGGAGTGACCAGGCGTGCAGGGGAGGGCAGTTGGGAGCAACCAGGCTTGCAGGGGGGGGCAGTTGGGAGTGACCAGGCGTGCAGGGGAGGGCAGTTGGGAGCAACCAGGCTTGCAGGGGGGGGCAGTTGGGAGTGACCAGGCGTGCAGGGGAGGGCAGTTGGGAGCAACCAGGCTTGCAGGGGGGGGCAGTTGGGAGTGACCAGGCGTGCAGGGGAGGGCAGTTGGGGGCGACTAGGCCTGCAGAGGAGGGTAGTGGGGGGTGACCAGGCAGGCAGGGGAGGGCATTTAGGGGCAACCAGGCCGGCAGGGGAGGGCAGCTGGGGTCGTCGGGCCGGCAGGGGAGCAGTTTGGCAACGATCAGACTGGCAGGGGAGTGGTTAGGGGATGTTAGGCAGGCAGGCAGGTGAGCAGTTGGGAGTCAGCAGTCCTGGATTGTGAGAGGGATGTCCAACTGCTGGTTTAGGCCCGATCCCACAGGGACATCCCGCAGTTGGACATCCACCAAGGGGTCCCAGATTGGAGGGGTGCAGGCTGGGCTGAGGGACAACCCCCCGGTTCCCAGTGAATGAATTTTGTGCACCGGGCCACTAATCCTATCTAATAAAAGACAAAAGGGTAATTGACTGTACCTTCGCTACACTTCCCATTGGCTAATCAGCGCCATATGCAAATTAAAATAATTTGCATACTGCAGGCAGGGCTAGCCAGCGCCAGATGCCATCCGGGCCCCGTGTGTGGCCCTGGGCGGCCAGGGACTGGGCTTAGGCGGCGCGATCATGTCACCTAAGCCCCGCCCCCAGCCGGGACCCCTGTGTGCTGCCTAAGCCCCATGCGCCTAAGTCCCACCCCCAGCCGGGGCCCCCGTGTGCCACCTAAGCCCCGCTGCCAGTTTGGACCCTATGGCGATCCCAGAGAAGGCAAGTGCGGAGGGTGGGCAGCCCCCAGGTGGGCCTGCTCCTAGGTGATCCTAGAGCAGGAAAGTTCCCCACAAATAGCACCCAGCAGGGCCTGTCCCCAGTCTCTGCAGTGATCCAGTGATCCATGAGCAGGAAAACACAGCCTGCAGGCAGCACCCCACCCTCGCCACAGTGCAGGCTGGGCTGAGGGACAACCCCCCGGTCCCCAGTGAATGAATTTTGTGCACCGGGCCACTAATCCTATCTAATAAAAGACAAAAGGGTAATTGACTGTACCTTCGCTACACTTCCCATTGGCTAATCAGCGCCATATGCAAATTAAAATAATTTGCATACTGCAGGCAGGGCTAGCCAGCGCCAGATGCCATCCGGGCCCCGTGTGTGGCCCTGGGCGGCCA
>NW_006299705.1:17013703-17022695 GCF_000327345.1 Myotis davidii
GTGAGAGGGATCGGGCCTACCCCGGCAGTCGGACATCCCCTGAGGGGTCCCAGATTGGAGAGGGTGCAGGCTGGGCTGGCTGGCTGAGGGAACCCCACGTCCAGTGCACAAATTTCGTGCACCGGGCCGCTAGTATCAATATATTACAATAGAGGCAAATATCTACTGTGTTTTGTTTTTTTCCATCCATATAATAGAAACCTATACTAATTATATGTTGATGCAAAACAGATTAACAACAGTTTGTGGCTTAAAATAACAAATGTATTATTTCACAGTTTCTGTAAGGAATTTGGGAACAGATTAACTGGGGGCTCTGATCCAGGATGTCTTATGAAGTTGTAATTAGGATATAAGGTGGGACTGCAGTCACCTGTAGGCTTGAGTGTTGCTGAAGGAACTGCTTCCAAGATGGCTTGTTCCCATGACTATTGGCAATTTCCCACCACATGGTTCTTCTTATAGAAGAGCTTCAGTATCCTAACCACATGGTAGCTAGATTCTCCCAGAGTGAGTGACCCAAGTTTTGAAGTCACATATTATGACACCTACTGTATTTTATTGGTTGTATAGACCAATCCTGATACAATGTATAAGGAGGAATATTAGAGCATGAATACCAAGAGGCGAGGTCATGGGCGTGGGGGGGGGGCACCTTGGAGACTGGCTACCACAAATAGGGTGTCTTTGGAGCATCCAGCAGCTAGGATTGAAGCCGAAACACATCCAGGAGGAGCTGTGTCATTTGAGTTCTTCATGAGCATTTTTTTTTTAGCATTTCTTAATATTTGATGTATATATTGGCTACCATTCGAGGCAATGGAAAAAAAAAAGTTGGACTTGGGAGCCAGAAATGTCAGTTCAAATTCTAGCTCCTGACTCCGCCTTTGAAAGAGGTTTGATTTTAAGTCTGACCATCTTAGTTTGTTGTTGTTTAAAGTGGAGGAATTAATACACATTTGTCTATGCTTAGTAGATTGTATGCACAATAAAAACCTTAGTTGTAAGGATAGCACCAGGCATTTAAGTGCTAAACAAATGCCCGTTTCCTTTCTTCTTCCCCACAAGTTACCCTAAAGCAGAATTTATCAAACATTGTGCTGTGAAATACCACTGTGGACCTTGCATTTCTCCAAAATCTCTGGATCTGTTGCCTCTGTTGACAGCAGCCTTCTCTAGTGTGCCAAGCAAGCATTAATATTATATCTGTTTATCATTGTGAAAACTTTGGGAAGTACTTCTCTAAAAGAGGATTTCTTTAAAACAGCCATTCAAAAAGACATATAATCAAGTACTTGAGGTCTAATTATAATTACCTAAGAAAATAATTTCAACACAGGTATAAGAACGTATTTGGAGAAGAGTCTCCCCAACTTTTCTGATCCTAAATACAGAGATTCAGACCTAGATGGGAATCTCCAAGGGGTGGGGCTGGAAATCTGAAGTTTTCACAAGAACTTCTCAGACTCTGGAGATTAGGCAAGTCTAGGAACCATTCTCTGTTGAATTTATTTCTGGAAAGTGTAGGGAGTTGGGGTGGGAGTGACTGTGCATCTGGAGAAAAGGGAAGGATGTCTTGAGATTTTCTCATTTAGAAATTCTGGCATTGTCACAGATTTGGCATTTCCAGGTCCATTTGGTGTGTGTGTATGTGTAAAGTGGCGAGTGGGGCAGCAAATAGTCTGTGGATATTGTATTGAAATTCACTCAGGTAAGTAGTATGTAGGATGTGCTCACTATGCTTAAGACATCTTACTATGTAATGACCTCCCCATCTCCACTTAGCTACTTTGATGTGATGAACTAGGCAAAACATGTCTCTTCTCCTTTCTGCCTTTGGTACTATTATCCTAGATATAACTAAGATGCCTACTGTAACTAAAATGCCTACTGTGGCTGGCCATGAAGTGCCATGAGTGAAACTCACTAGTTTAGGTTAAGATGATAGAGAAAAAGATCTCCAAGTATCATTTCAGTGAAAAAAAAAAAAAAAGCAAGATAAAAAGAAGCGTGTATAATATTCTACCTTTGTGTAAAAAGGGGGGGGGAATAAGACTGTACATACCCTATATAATAAAACCCTAATATGCAAATTGGCCAAATGGCAGAATGAGCAGTCACTATGATGCACACTGACCACCAGGGGCAGATGTTCAACACAGGAGCTGCCCCCTGGTGGTCAGTGTGCTCCCATAGGGGGAGTGCTGCTCAGCCAGAAGCTGGGCTTACGGCTGGCGAGTGCAGTGGCGGTGGTGGGAGCCTCTTCTGACTCCGCTGCAGGTGGGCGGTAAGGAGTGAGGGGTCCCGGACTGCAAGAGCCTCAGACTATGAGATTCCTGGACTGCGAGAGGGATGTCCCATGGGAAGCAGGTCTAAGCCGGCAGGCGGACATCCCCCGAGGGATCCCGGACTGCGAGAGGGCGCAGGCCAGGCTGAGGGCCCCCCCGTCCCCCGTGCATGAACGTCATGCACCAGGCCTCTAGTTTTCTAATATTTGCCTAAAGAGACTCTAGAAGAATACAAAAGAAACTAATATAAGATTTTACCTTGAGATAAGATGGGTAGATAAGACATAGAGGTGAGAGTGAGACTTTTTACTATATACCACTTTTTTTTTTTCAAATTATGAGAATGTTTATTTAGAAAGCTATAAAGGTTGTAGAAGTGAGTCAGTTGGGCTGAATAGGTTCAGGAAACAAGTTATAGAAGCGAAAGAAGGACCCTTAGAGCTTAGGAAAGGGAAGGACAAAGAAGAGGGGGACAGGAGAGGCTCAGGTATGCTCCGGGGAGGGAGAGAACCTATATACCATTTTAAAAGACGATTTTGAATCAAATGAATTTATTACCCTTTTAACAAAACAAATATAGCAATATGCAGGCTAAACCAGACAAGACTGTGGACTGAATTTGTCCCACAAACTGCCATTTGAGACCTGTGTGTGGAAGGCAGATCCCTAAACTTAAATTATTGAAGTCTGAATCATTCATTCATTCAGTAAACATTTACTGAGTGACTCCTAAGGACCAGTCTTCATGTTCAGGACATTATCTGTGGCCTCAAAGAACCTTCTATCTCTATATTTTAGTGGCCCTTCTTGGTCACCATAAATTTTACATATACTAGTATATATGATCTTTTATATATATACTAGAGGCCCAATGCACGAACATTTGTGCAAGAGTTGGCCTTCCTTCCCCCGGGTGCTGGCACCGGCTTCCCTCTGGCACCTGGGACCTGGGCTGGCTTCCCTCAGGCTCCAGCTTCATCAGGAAGGACATCTGGAAGACGTCCAGTCTAATTAGCATATTACCCTTTTATAATTATAGATAAAAGATAAAAAATATTTTGATCTTAACTATTTTCAAATAAACTCTTCTTAGTCTTGTTTATTCTATTAAATTTGTTAGGCAAATGCTTTGTTCATTATCTCAAGATAAACCGGAACCAAGTTAAATTATTTCAAATTCTAAATGAAATGACTATGTATTATTGAAGCTTAAATATATTCACAAATAAAGTGTCTGAGAGCAAACTGTTCTTAATGAGAGACAGGAAATATGAATAAAGAGAGGAAGGCAACCAGGAATAAAATAGAACTTCAACCTGTATCCCCCTGTAGAAAAAAAAAAATAGATTGACATAGACTCCTTGAATTTGGTAACCTAATCTTAACGTTAACAATCTTATCTCTCTTCTGTAGGTATATTTTGGCTCTTTCCCCAACTTGCCCTCCCCACCCCCATTAACTCCCAGAAATGTACAGTTCTTGTAGAAAAGCAATTTATTCTGTCCTCTAGTAGAATGGAGATCTATGTTCTCCAAGCCTCTGTAAAGGTGCCAGTAGAAATTTATATTGGCTCAAATGTAGAAATATATTTTCCACCATGACACTTTTAAGTTTCTGGATTCTTAAAGATTCTGCTGCCTGAAAATACTATTCAGAGGTCTAGTTTAGTATGACTAATTGTTAGGCAAACAGAAGAGTTACTCAAAACTAATATTACTGTTTTTGATCTGACATTAATATCTTTAGAAAGCCTAACTGTATGGAGCAATGTTTCTGAACAGAATTGTTATCTTGAGAGTCCCAGAGATGAACTATTTTGAGAAGAAAAAGATTGAATAACATTTTGTCAAATATGTTTGGATAAATGATTTCTTCTGGGTGACAAAACATGAAAATCATCTCTCTATGCTATCTAATAAAACTTGTTCTAGTTTGAGAGTTAGTACCACATTTAGTCGATTTTTGCATCTGTATGAGTTATCTGTTGCTGCATCAGAAATCATCCCCAAATTTAGTGGTTTAAAACAGCAATTCATTGCTATCACTCATGGTTCTGTAGGTTGACTGGCTTCAACTGAGCTTGGAGTTCTTGCTTGGGGTCTCATATGATTGTAGTCAGATGGTGCTGAGATTAGAATAATCAGAAGGCTTGACTGGGTTGGACATCTAGAATGGCTTCTTGATTGACAAATTTGGCTCTTCAGCAAAATGGCTGGAAGAGCTAGAAGTTAATATCTGTCTCTCCTTCCACATGATCTCTTCAGGCGGCTAGCTTGGGATTTCTTACAGCATTACAGTCTCAGAGGAGTTAGAGTTCAAACATGCAGTTTGTTCAAGAAACCCTGGCAGAAGTTGCAAGACCTTTTATGACCAGCTTCAGAAGTCATGCAGCATCATTTTTGTTTCATTCTGTTGGTCAAAAAACTAGTCATACACAGGAGCCAACTGCATGATACTCTCTAGGTCCCTCCATGCTGTCTCAAAGGATAAGAGATTCTTCTTTTTTACTGCTCCCTAGTATTCCATGGCATAAATGTACCACAGCTTTTTTATCCACTCATCTACTGATGGGCATTTGGGCTATTTCTAGATCTTAGTTATTGTAAATTGTGCTGCTATGAACATAGGGATACATATATTCTTTCTGATTGGTGATTCAGGTTTCTTAGATATATTCCTAAGAGTGGGATCACTGGGTCAAATGGCAGTTTCATATTTAATTTTTTTAGGGAACTCCATACTGTTTTCCATAATGGTTGCACCAGTCTGCATTCCCATTAGTGGTGTACTAGGGTACAGACCCATTTTAAATATAAAATAGCTTTTAAAGAACAAGCCGATGCTAATGTTTTATTTGTTATAATGGGATCTTTTTGGTTGCAAGAAAGAAAATCCAACTAAAATCATTTTCTCATTTAAAAAATCTGGAGGTAGGATGGCTGTGGCTTAGTGCTGTCACAATGGACCCAGGGTTTTTTCATCTTTCATCCACCTCCCTCCTTGGTCATAAGGTGGCTGCAACAATTCCAGCTATCACAATCTCACACCAATGTCCAGAGGTAAGAAAAGTGGCCTCTTTCCATGTGTTTCTGTGGAAGAGCTAAGAAACCTTTTCAGAAGCATCTTCCCCACTATCCATCCTTCCCTTCAAGCACAGATTTTCTTTCGTCTCATTGGTCAGAACAGGGTCATAAGGCAAATAAAAGTACCATGATTGGTAGATGATCCAAGTGTCATCTCTGGCATCTGGGGCTGGAGCACGTGGCCATGTGGATGAGGATAGGTAATTGTCAGGACAAAAGAAGAGGGGAATGGATACTGAGCAAGCAAACAAAAGTCCTGCTGCACTGACAAGTTCCATTCCAAAAATCAGGAAAATAATTCAATTGATGATAGCATATTATCAAGTATTGTGCAGTAGTTAGAACAGTGGTTCTCAACCTTCCTAATGCCGCGACCCTTTAATACAGTTCCTCATGTTGTGGGTACCCCCAACCATAAAGTTATTTTCGTTGCTACTTCAAAACTGTAATTTTGCTACTGTTATGAATCGTAATGTTAATATCTGATATGCAGGATGTATTTTCACTGTTACAAATTGAACATAATTAAAACAGTGATTAATCACAAAAACAATATGTAATTATATATGTGTTTTCCGATGGTATTAGGTGACCCCTGTGAAAGGGTTGTTCGACCCCCAAAGGGGTCGCGACCCACAGGTTGAGAACCGCTGAGTTAGAAGGAATCTAGAATAATAAAAGCATAATATGCTATTTAGACTGGACATCCTTCTGGACGACCTTCCGGATGACCTTCTGGACAAAGCTGGGGCTATGAGGGAAGCCCAGGTCTGGGTGCCAGAGGGAAGCTTGGGCTGGCAGCCAGGGGAAGGAAGGTCTACTCTTGCACGAATTTCGTGCCTCGGGCCTCTACTAGGTGTATAATAACATATATAGTCAAGATAGGGGTTTCCTTTGGGGCGGTTATAATTATTGTAGAGGTGGTTTTGGTGGATTGGTAATGTTTTATTTTTTAACATGGATAGTGGTTTTATGTCTTCATTTGTGAAAATTTATAAATATGCATATTAAATTTAAAGGTTTTTCTTTATATAACCTTGCACATGTGAAATAGCTTTCATGTAATATTTAGTGCTATTGCTAGGCACTGTCTAGATACTGGGAATACAAAGAAAACTCTCAGTCCCTGCCTTCATGGACCTTAATTATAATAATAATAATAAAATAAATGTCTAATAATATCAGTAGATAATACTTAAATAGTGTGGATTGTGTGCCAGGTAAAATTGTAACCCTATCACTATTTTAAATAGGGTGATTAGGGCAGGTTTCCTCCCTCTTCTTTTAAAAAACAACATTTGAACAGAGACATGAAGGAAGTGAGTGAGTCACATGGATATCTGAGCAGTAGCATTTCAGGCAGAAGAAACAGCAAGTACAAAGGCCCTCAGGTGTCTTAGTAATTTCAAGAAATTGTTAGGATGCCAGGATTGCTAATACAGAATGAGATGGAGAGTGGGAAGAGGAAATGAAGTCAGAGAGTTAACACCAGATCATGTATGGCCTTGTAGTCTTTTCTTTAAAAGGCTATATACATACCCAGTCACACACACACACACACACACACACACACACACACATACACTGAATACTTACCATAGAGGAGTGGGCAATGGGATCTTGAATAAAAGAAATAGATACAAGGGAGGGACTTAGTACTAACCTATTAGGCTAGAGTGTCATGAGCATTATTAACTCTGTTCTACACCTGAGTTGTGGGGTAGAGGTGGGAACAACTTTGGCATAATCTTTCACCAAAGAGGACTCTATCTCCACACCACCACAAATTATCCACAAAGTAAAATTAGTGCATCAAATCTCCATGGAAGAAAGATATGCCTTAAATGGGTTAGGACTTCTCCATTTATGATTAATTCCCATGCCATTGACAGTATCTACAATGGATAGCACTGATCCCAGGGACTGCAATGTGGTTAGGGACCTCTTTTTCTTTGATAAAGCATCTTACCAAAAGAGTAATAAGACATATTTCCTCAAACAAATATATGTTAACATGAATCTTCTAAAAACTGTATAATCTTGCCCAGCCGGTGCAGCTCAGTGGTTGAGTGTTCGACCTATGAACCAGAAGGTCATAGTTCGATTCCCCATCAGGGCACATGCCCAGGTTGTGGCTTTGATCCCCAGTCAGGGGCATGCAGGAGGCAGCTGATAGATGATTCTCATCATTGATGTTTCTATCTCTCTCTCCCTTTTCCCTCCTCTCTGAAGTCAATAAAAATACGTTCTTTAAAAACTGCATAATCTAGTGGTTTATTAACATAGTTCTTATTTTAATGATGAAAAGATTCTGAATTAAGACAGAAGCAATGGTAATGGAGAAGGGGGGCAGTGATGTTAAGGAGATAGATAGATTGTATAAGCCTAGGGACTGATTGAATAAATTTTCAACACCTCCACTCACTCAGCACCTGCCCTTGCATCTTCCCCAGCCCCTTAGTTTCTGTGGGCCCCTTCCTCAGTCCTGTGGCTGCAACAGGGATCACAGGTGGAGGACACCCAGGCAATGAACCACCTTTAACTCCCCTGGGAACTGGAGCACTACTCAACAATTCTTTCCGGAGCCCACTGTGAGCAACTGCTTCTGGTGCCCCAAACAGCTTAATACAACCAGGTTTCCTCTTTCTAACCCTCCTACCCTGTGGCCAGTGTCGTTCTCTCCACAGACCTCTTCACAAAGACTATTGAGAACATCAGCGTGTACTTCCTAAAAATCTCACTCCTCCCCAACCCACACTTTCATCTATTTATATCTGTACCCATCCGTGCCAGCTTTCCTCTCATTCCAGAGGAAGTGACCTCCCTTTTCTGGTTGCTGACTAATTCCTTCACCTGTGCAGGCAAATTCCACCCCCTCCCACATAGTTCAGAATCCCCCTTATTCTTTCTCTTTCTAGTTTGGCTACTTTCCCACACACTCAACTGTTCACTTCTTAAAGCCAACAAATAAAACTTGACCATCCCTATTTTTCGTTTTCCCCTCACATAAAGAACAGAGAACAATTCCACCCCATGTCTGCCTCTTACCTCCTGTCCACTCCTCCACAGACTGCAATCTGGATTCTAGCCCTACCACTGTACTCAGGGGCTCTGGCAAAATTATGACACCCTTTTCATCCCCAGGTGCTAAATCAAGTTCATTATTTTCTTAGGGAGAGGAAATAAAATGGGTTATAAGTAGCTATTATTACTGGATTTTCATTCAGGATGTGTGTGCGCGCACATACGCACGTGTTCAGATGAACCAATCAAGGAATCCCTCTTTGCATTTTGTGGCATTAGTTGTCAAGTGTGAGTGCTAAAGAAGAATATTGGTGGGAGTTAATTATCAGTAGATACAATTCTCTTTGCAGTTAATTTTTTAAATGATAGGAATAAAGTATTGAAACCAAACTCTTTAGGAATTTGTCTTTTAAATATTTTTAAAATTCTGGCAGGAGGTGGGCAAAGTAAGCAGCCAGTCTGGGGTTGGAGGTAAGAGAATAGTTCTGGAAGTTATGCCAATAAATGTTTGCCATCAAATGCTGCCTTTTTAAGGAGTGCTTGCGTCTTTTATGGGTTCCCTCCCTATGATGCCTTGAACTAATCTGGTTGCGGCGG
>NW_006299705.1:17023123-17035166 GCF_000327345.1 Myotis davidii
TGTCTCGTTTTTCTCTGTGTGTGGGGGGGGGGGGGGGGGGGGGGGGGTGGGGGGAGTAGGGAGAGAAATTAAGCCTTTTCTGGGAGCCCATCAATGACTTTGTGGGTGATAGGTTTGTGATGGCAACCAGATTTCTTTCCAGAAGTTGACCTGGTGCTATGAAACTGTCAGGAAGAATGTTTCTAGTACCATTGTTCTTATAGCCCCAAAATGGAAACACAAAAATGCCAACCATAGGAGAATGGATAAGTACATTATGGGTAATTCTCTTGCCATTGATGTTTCTATCTCTCTCTCCCTCTCCTTCCTCTCTCTGAAATAGATTTAATATATATATTAAATAGGTTTAATATATGAAGGGAGAGGAAGAGAGATAGAAACATCAATGATGAGAGAGAATCATTGATCAGTTGCCATTAGTCTCTCTCTATATGTGTGTGTATCTATCTATCTATCTATCTATCTATCTATCTATATATAATGACTCTGCATGCTAATTTCTGTTCTATTATAGGTGAAAGAATGGTTGTAGTTTTTATTTGCCTAAAAATTCTCTGCATAATCCATTTTGCAGTTTTTAAAATCAGTAAACCAACTGCAGCATGACATAAGCAGTCTTCTTCTTGAAAGAGTTATCAGCAAAATATTAGTACCCTTTTGACTTTTTGCAATTACATTTTCATCTGTTCCTGAACATTCAGTAGGTCAGGAATGGGAGCTCAAAAAAGGAAATATGCTATATTAAATAAAACCTTATTTAAATGTTTCTTAGTTTTTCTGGGAATATTTATCCACTGCTCTATAAAAGGAAAGCACCTTTTGATTGTGTATCACATGCAAGTGATGGGCTTAGTTGTAAAAACTTTGCTCCCATCTGTGACTTCAAGATGCCTTCTCCACTCGCAATACAAATTCAGAAAGATTAGACAGTTACTTTGGCAGCTCAAACGGAAATCATAATGACTCTTTTCTACTAAGTTGTGGTTTATTCGTAATGTGTGTTGATCTTTGATGTCGAATTTCTTGGTGGTGTGGGTAGCAGTTCTAAGAGAGCCGTGTGGTGATTTTAGGAGAGACCTTGCTTTTTCTTTTCCAAAGCACTTACTATTATTGTTGTGGTTACTATTTTAATTTGTAGGCTTTTTCAAACCAGTGTAATGTAACTGTGACTATGAAATCCTATTTGATTTCTGTGTCCTGGGAGCTTTTCCCTTCTCTTTCCTGTCTTTTTTCCTAGAAATCTTACTCATTATGGCCTTGTCTGACCTTAGCTTTGTAAAAACCATGCGCTGGGAAAGGGACCCAGAGTGGTGGCATAGGAAAAGCCAAACCTGGAAGATTTTGCTTTTAATTCCACATCAATGATTTCCTGTAGAATTCTGAGTTATTCTAGGTCATAATTTCCTTAATCTATAAAATAGTCCCTAAGGAGCAACTAATAGACCATATGTGAAACCACTTTGAAATACATAAAATGTGGTATAGTTCAGTACTACATATTTATTTTTAACTAGTTCATTTTCCTTCTAGCATCTACAAAGTCAGTAAAATAAACCTAAAACAATCTTGAAGCTGCACTGTGGTGTGTGGTGAGCATGTGAGATTAGAGATAGAAGGCCTGGTGTGATTTAGGACAAATCATTTTATCTGAGCCTTAGTTTCCACCTTTAAAATGCACATAATAGAAGCCATCTCAGAGCATACGTAGGTTAAATACTATCATAAATATGAAAGTACTTTGAAAATAGCAACGCACCTCACAAACATGAGCTACTTCTTCATTTAAATTTGGGTGCATGATTCATCCTTGAAGTCATTAAGATTTCTCCTTCAAGTTGGGTATCTTCTTGCTTGGTCACCAAGGCCCAGGATCTCAGTACTACTTCTAGAATTCCCAGTGTTTCCCATTTTGCTGGTCATTTACCAGATCCTCACATCTGGACATTTCCACTTGCCAACCTTTCCTTCTTTCGCCTTCTTTACTCTCACTCCTCCACCAAATACACTGACATTTTCCTTCCTTTGGTTTTATTTTCTAAATTATGAAATCGTACTTCTACTAATAAAGATTAAGATTACATTAGCTTTTTAGTTTGTAGCTAGCATTTTAGATGGCTAGTTAATCTGCCCAATTAATCCAAAATAAGTGTTAATAGATTGTATTGTTCCTTCAGAGAGTATTTTATTTTAGCAGTGATCCAGAGTCCCAGAACCCAAAGTAATGATGAGTGTAAGCATTTCAGGTCCGTGTTAGATTTGAGGTATGCGTTTAAGGAAGTATGTGCCTTTTGTTACATTCAGAATACACCTTCTTATAGGTTCCTCTCTCTGCAAAGCTATAATGCTGCTTATAGGTGGCAATAAATAAAAATAAATAAAATTACACAATAGGGGAAAAAAGAGGACATCTGTAATACTTTCAACAATAAAGATAAGTTTAAAATATAAAATAAAATTACATTTCTTTCCTTTATGGATTCAGATGAAAAGTTATTTGATAATATCTTGATTATATTTTAAATAATTTTAATAAATCATATAATAATATAATATATTTTAATTCCTTTGTTGAACTTTCATTCAAATACAAGACCCTAAACTTTTAAACTATTATACAAATCCTCTGGAACACGTATTTAATATGACACCCCCATCTTTAAAATAAACCAAACCCAGTGAGTTCTGTTCCTATTTTTATAGTGTTCTACACCATTTTTCTACCAAAAACTTTTTCCTAATTTTTAAAAAAAGCATTATTTTTTAGGAGGATATTTTTAAAACACAGAGTTCCTAAAATCAGCCAACTTCCCCCTAGTCAAGTATACCAACGTGGAGCGGTCGAATTTTTAAACTTTTCTGTGAACTCACAGGAAAAAATAAAAACAAGTTAAAAAACAAATATCTGTGATTGTTCTAGAGATTTTCCTTCCTGGGAGTTCTTTATCTTTTGCTTTCTTCCAGATGTTTGAATAAGCCATAAATTTCAACAACAAACTGACCTTCCACAACTACTTTGTATAGCCAAAAAATAAAAATAAATAAACAAAAAGTGGCATGTCTCCTGGATAACTAATGACTTTTAAGACATTCTTTTTTTTTTAAATTTATTGGGGTGACATTGATTAATGAAATTATATAGTTTCAGGTGTACAATTCTATGATACATCATCTGTATATATGTGCTCATAACTGTAATAGGACATTCTTAATAAAAACATTGTCTCCTTCCCTGGCTATGAGATTGTTTTGGCTGAAAGAGCTTGAAGAATTGTTGAACCTCAACTCCTGTATTTATTCCCATGTGTAGGAACTGGGCCCCAAGGAGGTTACAGTTTCCTTGAGTTCACACAGATGAGTCACTTCTTGAGAAAGTTCTTGAGAAAGCATATGGATAAGCATGTCTGGATATGAGATCAGAAATATCCAAGTTGTATTGGTTTGTTAATGAGATATTTGCCATTTCACCTTCCAGATTTTTTTCCATGCTTCTGCTTTCTTGGCAAGGTGGAATATTATAAGCAGGATAGATTCCTGCCCTATTGCTGAGCTTGGGAGAGTTTTATATATAATACAGATCTTTAAGGAGGAATAAAGGAAAGATTATCTTCTATTTTAAATTTACTCCTTTCCTGTTCTAGGATGGTCTTAGTTCTTAACCCCTGGTCTTAGAAAAATAAGATTTTAATGTGTGTGTGTGTGTGGGAGGGAGGATGGGGGGGCAGCATCCCTTAAGGAACCTCGGCTTGGACACTTTCAGGGCAGGGCAATCACTGCTGGCTCCATTGTCGGATAGCTCTCATTGAAAGTTTTTCATTATATTGAGTTGAGATCTGTTCCCTTTAATTTCTACCCCACAAATCCTAGTCCTTCTTTCTGGAAAAACCCAGATCCAATATATTCAATTGAATCCCTTCCTCAAGAAGGTCTGTCCTTTCTGGAATAACCAGTCCCCTACCCTTCGGCCTTTCTCCATAGTGCATTATTTTCAAACCTCTGATTGCTATTTTCAGGACTTAGTCTGGTTTTTAATTGTGCCTTTTAAAATGTGGGGTTGAGAACTGAGTATCTCTCTAGATGTAGTTGTTCATTATGGGATATATGACAGAATCATAACATCTGCTAACGACACTATATTTCTATTAATAGAGACTAAATGCATTTACTTTCTTGATAGTTGCCTTTATACTTTTGAAACATAGTAAGCTTGAAAACAACCCCTTCCCCCTGACATTTTCTACATGAATTATTATCATATTGGGTCTCCTTTAGTCTGTGTTTGTGCAATTAAACATTTTGAACTAATATTTATCTAGATGTTATGTTTTGGTTTCATTTGTGGCAAGAGCATTTACATTCTTGACCACGTCCTTGATTGAAATCATTTGTGTACTTTTCTTGTGGTAGAACAATAGCTTTTGGCATTTTGGAGTGCTTTATTTTTTTTTAGAAAAATATAGCAAAAGAAGCATTATTTCTTGACTTTAGCCTAGGTCTCAGTTAAAAAGAAAAGAGAGAGAGAGAGAGAAAGAGAGTGAAGTGTGTGTTTATACTATATAATAGATATCATGGTGTACTACCAAGATCTCCCCTTCAGAACCTAATAACTAATTCCCCCATCACTGAGAAAGTTAGAGACTGAATTGCTCTCTGGGAATTGCCTTCAGGCAAAGAATTGCCTTATACTATATAATGCCAACTCCCCAGGGGCAGCCTACGTACAGTAACTGGTCAGACAGGGGAATTTCATTGCTTTGCAGAATGGCCATCCCCACTCCAGATACTCCCATTGGGACAGCCCAAAAGTTCAACTCTTCTTTCTGTCCATACCAGCTTCCTTCATTCCCCAACTAGTGTTGATCCCAAGGACTCTCCTCAATAAATTTTCTGCACTGATATTTCCTTCTAAATCTTTTTCCCAGGGAAACAGGCTAAAGAGATTTGGTAACAGAAGTTCTCTGAGAAAGCTGACTCTATAATGGAATTTTGGAGTTGGATTCCTGCAGCTGGCTGGCAAAGGTGGGTAACCCCTATCATAAAGTAGCCATTCAATTATTTACACTTTCACTGGTAATGAACTGGGATAGGATCCCCATGGAAGGAAAGGAACTGGCTGGTGTAACACCTCAGAGTTTTTGAGGTAAAAGTGCTAATAAGGACAATGGAATTGGATGGCTCCTGCTGAGTGTCAGTAATACATAGGAGAAAGACAGTGATTAATTACCATTCTAAGAGAAGTGTGGAAGTGGGGGCAATAAAGAAACTCATTTCTTGCAGCCTGAAGGTAGAAAACACTGAGAACCACAACCACATTATGACTAGCACATTTCTGAGGAGCTTTCATTCAAGTTTGTGGTGTAGGTAAATGCAGTACTGCATCCTCCCACAATCACATCAAAATTACAACTGAACTACAGAACAACCATCATTGAAGACTGCCTGAAATCTAGCTAACAGAAGAAGCCACATAGGAAGGCTAGTCCCATACCCACATGTGGCAGTTAAAATTGGGAGGGATATCGTGCCCCCTGAGAAGTGAGGGGTCCCAGCTCCAAACCAGATCCCCATAGTTTCTGGCTGTGAAAACTAGCGAGGTTTGTGGCTGATTGAGACAGAGGACTGCTGGAATCCCAGACACTCCTCTTAAAGGGCCTGCACACGGACTTACTCAGACTCACTAGCTCTAAGCTACAGCTGTGGGGCGGCAGGTCAAAAAGTACTAGGGACATAGGGGGAGGAACTGAATTATCTGGCATCTGGCAAGGGCTGGAGGGGCAGCTTTCTCACAGACCGGAGTGCTGCCAGAGGCCATTGTTCCTTTGCTAAGCCCTCCCTGCACAGAGCCGGTAGATGTGTGCCATATCTGAGTCTCCCTTAACTTGGCTAATACTGTTTACCTAGCCCATGTGATTCCCACTCCACCCAACTTGTGGGCCCACCCAAGCCATTTCCAGTGGTTTTTCCATACAAATGACCTGTATTGGTTCATTCTTATAACTTTCCTAAAATCTCTCAAACAAGAAGCATCTGGCCTTGGCATGCCCCATACCTTTTGCTAAGTGGCCCCAGGCCCAACACTAGCATCAGCCAGCCTTGATTCACAGTTTGGGTTCTCCTGGGCACCTCTAAGCCCAGCACTAGTAGCAGCCACCTGAAGATCACTCTGTAGCTCATGCTTGGTGGCCCTGGGCAGCACACATCTGGTGGCTGACTGTGGACTGCATCTCCCAGGAGGTCCCAGAGCCAGCACACCCAGTGGACAGCTTCAGACCACACCAAAATACTTCCACAGTGACACACTCAAAGGGTGGACTCAGCAGGCACCAGAGCCCCTTTAAAGGGAGTCCTGCTCTGTGAGAGCCATTCATTTAGAGCATGCTAAAATATCTGTCCAAAATAAAGAGAAAATTATTGCATTTCAAGCCTCCTATCACTAAGAAGTAAGTACAACATCTGCTAGGCCCTTTAAGTTCTGGAGTCAGTATATTTCATACTTAGAAACATTTCTCAGTATGTTTTCTGAATGATCTAAAAAGCTCCCATCCTTGAGTAGAGCCCATTTGCAAGGAAGCATTATGTACTAGTTTTAGGCTTTGGTGTAGGTGGCCTTGCTGCTTAGACCATATGACCAAGCAGATTCTATGATAAAAGGTGGTGGTGGGAAAATATATTGTATAGAGTTTGTGGAAAGTCTCCTGTATTAGTCTGCTTGGTCTGCCTTAACAAAATGCCAGAGACTAGTTGGCTTAATAGGAAATAATTATTTCACAAATCTGAAGTCTAGAAGTTCCAGATCAAGATCTAGTAGGATCAGTTTCTGGTGAGAGCTCTCTTCCTGGGTTTCAGGTGCCTGCCTTCTCATTGTGTCCTTTCAGGCTTTTCCTGAGTAGATAGGCAGAGAAAAGGACTCATTTCCAAATTTAGCCCCACTGAAGGTTAGAGCTTCAACATATGAATTTTGGGGGACATAAACATTCAGTCTTTAATACTCCCAAAGGAGCGCCAAAATGCAGACTCCCAGAACATGGCCATGTAGAGAATTATGCATCATTTAATAAATAGCTCTTGGGGTGCTAGTGGGCCCTAGACTGTGGGATACCAAATGACCATGTAGCCAGAATTGCCTGTCAAACTTGGTTGGGGGCACCACCAAATGTAAAGTTTGGTGAGTCCAGCAAAACCAATATATATATATGTATATATATCCCTAATATGCAAATAGACTGAACGGCGGAACAACTGAACAACCAACCAGTTACTATGATGTGCGCTGACCACTAGGGGGCATGCACAGAACATGGCGGGCATCGGCAGCAGGTGGCAGAGTGTGAAATATGGTGGGCATCGGCCATGGCAGTATGGTGGAGCAGGGGAGCGGGGGCACCAGACCAAGGCCATTTGCTGTCATTGTGGCGAGCCTCTGGTGGTTACTGAAAATTCTTTGCTCCTGCACACCACAGTCCCGCTGGACGCTGGCATCTGCTTCCAGCACTGGCCCTGCTGGCACTGGCCCCAATTGCTCAGAGCTCTCAGTGGGTGCAAGCGGTGGCTGCTGGCCCCTGCTGCCCTTAAGGGCTTCTCCACCTCTCCCTGCTCCTGAGGAGTGATGGGGCAGCAGCCACTGCTTGCACCCACTGATGGTGCCAGCCCTGCTTGCTTCGCGCCATCAGCAGGTGTGATGGGGCCAGCGCCATCAGCATGTGGGAGCAGCAGCGGCAGGAGCAGGGCTATCTACAGAGGACCAGGGGTTGTGGTGGGAGGGGCCAGGTGGGGGTGTGGAGGATGGGCCGAGATCTGCCCCTGTGCCTACCACAGCCTTGTGGCCCACAGTTCCTTTCAAGGTGCATGAATTCATGCACTGGGCCCTTAGTTGTAAATAAAAGTCATACATTGTCCAGCCAGTGTGGCTCAGCATTTGAGTGTCGACCTATGAACCAGGAGGTCACAGTTTGATTCTCAGTCAGGGCACATGCCTGGGTTGCAGGCTCGATACCTGGTGTGGGGCATGCAGGAGGCAGCTGATCAATGATTCTCTCTCATCATTCATATTTCTCTCTCTCCCTCTCCCTTCCTCTCTGAAATAAAAAAAAAATGTTTTTAAAAAAGAAGCCCATGCCATTCACCATTGTTGCTCTGGTGCTTCTTTTTCAGCCCACAGAGGGCTGCAGGGACAAGGGGTCCTTATGATTAACTAAAAAGGAGAATAAAAGCTTGAGCTTGATTCAGAGATGAGTGGGTGTAAGCCACAAATACATTGCTGCAGTATTGCTCCTCAGAGGGGACCCTGAATACAGTGGTGAGGGGAAATCCTCCCAATGGGTGGAGGTTGGGTGGTGCCCCAGCTATCCATGTGTGTGGAAAGAGGAATAGCCTGAAGTAAGAATATTTAGAAACTCATAGGTTATGTAAAATGGTTTGTCCATTGGTCAGGGGACTAGAAGGAAAAAGATTAGATGATAGGGGATAAGGAGGTCTAGAGAGAAGAACAAAGAGGCACAAATAGTGTGAAGATATTTATATCACATGTTAATCTATACCAGAGATTATCTATCATGGAAGGGCACTAAACAACCTAGTAGACCAAATGACTTAGCTGACGTCAGTCAATCTCGGTTGTTGGCCATCTCAGTGCTGACATAGTGGGGACATTAAGTGGAATAGCCATGGTGGCAGTGGTGGAGACTATGCATGGGCCAACAATGAGCTGTGCCCTCCAGGCATCATCTAATTATTGAAGATGCTGAATGTCCAAATTTCAGCAATAGATAGTGCCTTAGTTGGTTCAGGCTGCTATAACAAAGTACCATAGTGTGGGTATCTTATAAACAACAGAAAATTACTTTTCACAGTTCTAAAGGTTGGAAGTCTGAAATCATGTCAACATAGTCAAATTCTGGTGAAGGCCTTCTTCCAGGTTGCAGACTGCTGACTTGTATCCTCACATGGTGGATTGCAGAGAAGGGATGCAAGCTCTCTCATTACTCTGATAAGGACGCTAATCCCATTCATGAGGACTCTGCTCTCATGACCTCTAATCCTAATGACTTTTCAAAGGCCCCACCTCCTAATGCCATCACACTGGGGATAGGGTTTTGACATATGAATATTTGGGGGACACAGGCATTCAATTCATAACAGAGACCAATGCTGAGTCTCTCATGATACCATCCTTCAAGAAGACCAACCAGCAATTGGTGATATCCTGATTATATCGAAACCTTTTCACCCTGGAATCAGCATGTCTTTGGGTGTGGGCTTGCCTTACCTTCCTATGGGGCAGGGGTGGGGAACCTTTTTTCTGCCAAGGGCCATTTGGATATTTATAATATTATTCACAGGCCATACATAATTATCAACTTAAAAATTAGCCTGCTATATTTGGTCAAACATTTAATTAACTCACCCCTAATACCTTGGCAGGGCCAGATCAAATGATTTTGTTGGCCTTATATGGCGCATGTGCCGGACACTTACCGCCCCTGCTGTAGGGCATCAATCATTACCACTGTCCCACAGTTTAAAGAGTATTTGATCTACCAGCACAGGCTCCACATAACATTCTATCAAACCAAGGAACCTTTTTACAGAAAAGAGGTTATGGAAGTGGATACATGATTATAGGATTACTGGACTTAGCAAATACCACACCACCCAGAAGCTGCTTGCCTAGTAGAGTGATAGAATTACCTTGTGAAAGCACAAATGAGTGCCAGCTTGGAGCTGATAACTTGTAAGGATTGGGTGTAAGTGCAGTATGTTCCCTCAATCATTATACAGGGTGGGGCAAAAGTAGGTTTACAGTTGTTCGTATGGAAAATAATATAGTAATGAATAATAATACAAGAATAAACTCTGTGTTTTGCATACTCACAAATGTAAACCTACTTTTCCCCACTCTGTACTGTTGTTCTCTGTGTCCAAGAGACAGAATACATGAATCCAGGAACCAAGGGCGGCAGGTAGTAACAGCCCCGTTTATCCACTTTCCCAGTGGCCCATTTGTAGGATTGAGGCTCCCTGTCCCACAACTCTGAGATCTGTGGGCTTAGAGGTCCTATTTCTCAAAGAGGAGCCTTTCATCAGGGAGAGTATTATAGTCATGTTAAACTTTATGCAAACACTCCATCACTTTAGGCTGCTCAGGTCAGGAGACCAGCAGTCAAGGAGTCACTGTTTTTTCTTTTTTAAATAGGTATTTTTTTTTATTTCAGAGTGGGAGAGGGAGAGAGAGATAGAAACATCAATGATGAGAGAGAGTCATTGATTGGCTGCCTCCTGCATGATGCTCCACACTGGGGATCGAATCCTCAACCCAAGCATGTGCCCTGCCAGGTATTGAACAGTGACCTCCTGGTTCATAATCTATGGTCAACCACTGAGCCACGCTGGCCAGGTGGAGTCACTGTTTTTTTCTCTCTTTTTTTTCTCCACTCCCACATCCAGTCACATGGATGACAGGATGGTAATTGCTGGGGGAGGGGGAAGGGGGTGGGGGAGGAGGTTATGGGGGAGGAAATGGTGATGACTGAGATGGTGAACACACAATACAGTGTACAGATGATGTATTATAGAATTGTACACCTGAAACCTGTATAATTTTGTTAACCAGTGTCACCCCAATAAATTCAACAAAAAACAAAAAAGGAGTCACCATCCTGGCAGGGCTATGGAAAATCTCTTTGGCACTTAGGTGATCCACTGGGGAATGTCTTAGTACTTATTTGTTCAATTTTAAGAGTAAATAGAAAAATATATCAGTCATGGCCTGAGAAGGGCATGGTAACTAGGGACTTAGTCCCCTCAGGGATGAGGTCTGGGTCTCTCCACAGATTACACTACCTATATCAGAAGAGGAGCAAGCTGAGAGTAAGAAGAATCTAGAAAGGGTAATAACGGAGGGAGATAAGAGTTTCAGCTATGGTCTAGTCTAGTGAGTATGTCCCACCACCCCCTTTCTTATAAGCTACCCAGGAAAAGAAACCAATCAGAATTTTGGAGAATTTTTTCTCAGAACTTATTACAAGAAGCAAGTGGATACAAGTGGCACAAGTGCTGCTGCGATATGATTGAGCTGCTGTGGATGTGATATGCTGCTGAGATTTTCCCTCCCGTGGCCCCCCTCCCCACACCCCATTAGTCCTGAGGCACTCAATTGCTAGACTGTTGCTGGCTGTTGGTTCTCAGCTAAACCCCTCTCTGGGCATCACCCTCAGCTGAAGGGAGGCACCTCACCCAAGGTTATGCCTTTTCCTGGGGGAAACTACAGTGCATGATTGGTCAATGTGGGCTTACAGTGCTCAGTCCTGTGACTAGCATGGCACAACTCAGAAAGACCATCCCAGCTCTGGAGAACCCTGTGGAATTAGCTAAGTCCTTTGTTTTAATTGCAATACAGTTCAACCCCTCTCTGTGCCCATTCCTATTTTCTTTACTCCTCCATAATTTTTGAGGCATTTCCCAAGAACTTTCCTGTATAGAAACATCCATCTCAGGATCCATTTCCTAGGGAAAACAATTGAAGTTATATTCTGGTAGGTCAGCAAAGATCAGGGAACCCTATTCCATCTCATTACGCACAGATATACAACTTTAATTTAATATACAATCCTGATGTATAGTCTTCTTTATTTCTTTTTCTTTTTTTAATTAAATCTTTATTGTTCAGATTATTACATTTGTTCCTGTTTTTTCCCCCCATAACTCCCCTCCTCCCAGTTCCCACCCCACCCTCCGCCCTCATTCCCCACCCACTGTCCTCATCCATAGGTGCATGATTTTTGTCCAGTCTCTTCCTGCATCTCCAACACTCTTTCCCCCCAAGAATTGTCAGTCCACTCCCTTTCTATGCCCCTGGTTCTATTATATTCACCAGTTTACTCTGTTCATCAGATTTTTTATTCACTTGATTTTTAGATTCACTTGTTGATAGATATGTATTTGCTGTTCACAATTTTTATCTTTACCTTTTTCTTCTTCCTCTTCTTAAAGAATACCTTGCAGCATTTCAAATCTTTGACTTGATTCTTGGGATCCTCTTGTCTGCTGT
>NW_006299705.1:17036025-17041116 GCF_000327345.1 Myotis davidii
AGTTCCGCCCGAAGCCAGACAGTCCCACTTCTCCCGTTTGAGTCTGGGTCCCTAGAGCCTCGCCCAGAGCTGGAGCTCAGAGCCTGAGACTCCCTCTGGATTGAAACAGACGACTGCGCCCTCAGCTGCCAGCCAGCTTCACACGCACCTCCGCACCTTTGTATTTTCCGCACTGCACCTCCTCTGAGTCTTGGTATGCTTTTCTCTTTCCTTCTAGTTGTAGAATTTCCCCTCAGCCAACCTTCATGGGTGATGTCTGTTCCGTCTTTTAGCTGTATTTTTGAAGTGGTTGTGCGAGGCAGCAATCTCCGGTGTTTACCTATACCGCCATCTTGGTTTCTCCCAGAATCCTGATATATGGTCTTCTTTAGTTGGGGACTATAGTAGGCACTTTACATGCCTTATTTTATTTAATTATTTCAACCCTGGGAGGTAGCTATATGTCATTCCCAGTTTACAGATGAGAAAACTGAGGCACAGAGAAGTTAGGTGTGTTGCTGAATTCACACAAATAGCCCCAAAGCTGGGTTTTGAGGTTTATCATTCTACCTCCTACTAAACTATGCTGTTATAAAGGCTTTTGGAACACAATATAGTATATATTTGCTGGTGACTCCTAATCCATCCTTAGTTTGAACTGAGCCTTTGAAACTGTGGGTAAAGGCTTCTAAGAAGTACATAATCTGTTCATAAGTTTATCTCTGGGATACATAGTAAGCTTGGTGGTCATTGTGTCTTATCCACAGATGAAGACATGGGAGCAATTTAATTTGGTAACTACTTCAGAATGGATTTATCTATTAAAGGATTTTAAATAACCTAGATTTGTGTGTCCTATTGGCTGTGACAATGAGAAAAAAATGCAAGCAAAGGAACAGCAGTTTTGTCTGCTTTGACTTCATTATTTCTTGATGCTATGGACTAGTTAGTAGTTGGAAGCCAGGCATGTTCTCTCTCTCTCTCTCTTTTTGGTTAGTCCTTACCTTTTTCACTTATTTTTAGAGAAAGTGGAAGGAGGGTGGGTGGAGGGAAGGAGGGAGTGAGGTAGGGAAGGAGAAAAAGAGAGAGAGAGAGAGAGAGAGAGAGAGAGAGAGAGAGAGATGTGAGAGAGACACATCGAATGGTTGCCTCCACAGGTTCCCTAATCAGGGCTGGGATCGAACTTGCAACCCGGGTACATACCCTTGATTGGGAACTGAACCTGGGACCTTTTGGGCTGACACTCTAACCACTGGGAAAAACATGCCAGGGCACCAGGCATGTTCTCTTGCTTCTTGTTGCCATGCACAGTAGTGAATGTTGAACAGAGATTATGTCAGGGTCTGGAGAAAGTTAAAGACTTTCATAAACCCAGGATCTTAAGCCTTTATTTAAGTTTCTTTGCTCAAAGCTAACTTTGGTTAAGTCATGTTGCAAATAAAATTGGCATTAGAGTACTACAGACAGCTGTTAAGTGATGGCCAAAAGTAATTGCAGCTCTTATAAAGATTTCATTTTTGTGCTTTTAGTAAATTGATGATGATTAAATTTAAGACTTCATCCTTCACTAATTACAGAATGTGCTTCAAACCCTGACCATGTGGTCGTTATTGTGTTGAAGTCTCTTGGTGCTGTCTACAGTTTACTGCATTTGAGAAACTTCTTTTCTTTCTGCCTGATTTTTACAAATGATATTTATTGTCTGTGGTTTGTGTTACATGACCTACAGGGGGAAAAAGCCGTCTGCTTAAATATTTAAATAGTCATAAGTCTATAGTTTCCTGAAATAACCCAGGCTAATTTCTCAGAAAGGTGTGAAATTCCCTTTTCTGGGAATTGTTTTCTGCTTCTGATTCTTGCCCTCATTGACATCTATGCTGGTATCTTATTTCCTTGCTAAGCGAGATGAAGTTAAAAGGATGAAAGTTAACAAAAGACTTCACAAGAAATAGCCTGGTCAGATGTCCCCCTTGCGCAACTCCCTTTATCCTCTTTCCACTGACTTCACTTGTTAGTAATGGCTATATATCAGAGCATATTTCCAGTTTAAATTGTTTTAAGGGCTAATAATTGTCTTTTGGTATTTGTTATTTCTATTATCAATATTTCTTAGATATAATTTTCTTCTAAAAGTCTTTTCTAAAAGATCCCTAATGAGTGAATTCAAAAGGTTGGTGTTTGATGAGAGGGGTTGTACATTTTTTCTTGAACACAGGTAACTTTTTACTTTTTTCATCACTGTTTCTTGAATCTTTGAAAGTATATCAGTGAATCAAACTTGCTTCTCCAAACATCAGTGGATTGAGCATAGCTGAGAGCTACTGTCTCAAATTTTAATTTTTACTTTAAATAAAGCTTCAATGCTATGAAGAAAAAAAAAATTTTGAGGAGAGAATTACAAGAGAACCTTTTGAGTGCTGGAAATGTTTTATATCCTGATCTGGAGTTGTGGCTACATGGCAGTGTGTGGCTGTGTTTGTGTGTGTGCACATGCATGTGTATTTGTATATATATAGAAATTCATCACGTTGTAAGTTTTGACTTGTGCTTTATATTATATACCAGAGGCCTAGTGCACGAATTCGTGCACCAGTGGAGTCCCTTGGCCTGGCCTGCAGGATCGGGTCAAAAATAGCTCTCCAACATCCCCCGAGGGGTCCCAGATTGCGAAAGGGTGCAGGCCAGGCCGAGGGACGCCACACACGAGGTTGGCCAGCTGGGGAGGGACCACAGGAGGGCTCCAGGACATGTCCATCCTGTCTCACTCAGTCCTAATCTGCCGGACCCCAGCCGCAAGCTAACCTATGGGTCGGAGCGTCTGCCCCCTGGTGGTCAGTGCACATCATAGTGAGCAGTTGAGCATCCTTAGCATATCATTAGCATATTATGCTTTGATTGGTTGAACGGATGACCAGACAACTGGACACTTAGCATATTAGACTTTTATTATATAGGATGTTATACCACAATACAGTAAAGCAAATTAGTATTTCCTAGTTTTGAAGGGTCTTTCATATTAAAGCATTTAGAACATGAGACAAGGTAAGGGAATTGTGAAAAGTATAAATGGCTATTCAATTAGAAGGTATTATGATGTAGAAATATAACTAGCATAATTACCACTGGGGATGTGCCTGCAACCAAGGTACATGCCCTTGACTGGAATCGAACCTGGGACCTTTCAGTCCGCAGGCCAATGCTCTGTCCACTGAGCCAAACCAAGTAGGGTGCATAATTAATAATCAAAGTGGATTATCCTCTACCTTCTAGCCCTGGATCTTTTAAACTCTGCTTTAGTCCCTCAGCTTGGTGCAGAGAAGGAGTTCTTTTTGTCTTTTTGCACCAGGATGACTCTTAATTCTTCCCCTGCTGTGGAATTTAAAGGTTTAATTCTAGGGCATTCGCAGGCAGATATTTCTCACAATTTGTCACCTTACTATGTCTTAATGAAATAGCACATATTGTCCCTGGGATGACCATAGATAGAGTTTCCAACAGCTGGAAGAGAATTCAATGGAGTCAGGGGCTTAATAGGATCTCTATTATAGAGGTAGAGAGGATGCAAAAGAGAATGGGAGCAAGCCAGAACACTTACATTCCTATTAAGCATTTCTTAAGCATTCCTATTAATGCTTTGTTAAGCATTTTGTGCAAGAAAACTGCTAGGGTTGGCAGATAAATGAAGAGAGAACTGTTCTGTGAGTTCCAAACTAGGTCCCTCATTAAAACAGTTTTAATGTGACTTCGCAGATAGAGTCAGCCTGAATGACAGGCCCTGAGAGCCAGCTTGGCTGTCTTTTGCTGTTGTGAAGTTTGATCTCTTATGATTTCAGACTTGTTCTCCCCTCTGACTCTGTACTGTTCCATTTGTTCCCACAGTTTGTTATTTGATGATAGCTTCTCTGAATTTTTTCTTTTCTTTTCTTTTATTATACGTCTCTATCTTTTTGCTCCCATTTTAAAGTCCTTTCCGGGACTTTTTCAAAAATATATTTTTTTATTGATTTCAGAGAGGAAGGGAGAGATGGAAACATCAATGATTAGAGAGAATCATTGATTGGCTGCCTCCTGCATGCCCCCTACTGGGGATCGAGCCTGCAACCCAAGCATGTGCCCTTGATTGGAATGGAACCCGGGACCCTTCAGTCCCCAGGCTGATGCTCTGTCCACTGAGCCAAACCGGCTAGGGCCTTTCCTGAACTTTTTAAAAAGCCAGTTTGGATACAAATTCTTGTCCTTCTTCCTCTCATCTATCTCTCCTTCAACAGCTAGCTCAAATTTCATATCTTGCATCATTTTTGCCCATACTGGAACTTGGCTGTCTGTGACTTTCAATGTGCACTATATGATTTCTAACCTCCTTATTTCATACAGATGGCTTATTTCTCCAACTTTCTTCGGGGGCGGGAACCACCCTCATTTTATATTCATTTTAGGGGATAGCATAGTGCTTTAGAGGTATTAGGTAATCAAAATATATTTGTGGAATTAACAAATTATATATTCAAGGCTTCCATAACATCAGGTATTTTTTTGTTTAAAGTTAATGCTGTGTAAAAATGGGTTCATAAGAATATTATAGTATTTTTGAATCTCAAGTAATCTCATTCTTAAAGGTACATTATTTTTTTTAATTTTCCTTTTACAATTCAATCTGACAAGAGGGCCATTTGTATATCTGTAGGAAATCCTTTGCCCAATATAGACTTTCAGTAAATACAGATTTTAAATAATGCAACATGGATACAGCTCATTATAGTCTCTAAATAATTACCGGGACCCTTCAATAACGGAAATACTTTTCTGATGGATCATTAGAAACACATTTGAGGTAGGCTTTTAAACCGATAATAATCATAGAGACTGTCTTAATTGCTTTTGGAGTGAAGAAGTCTTTTGTAATATGAAGAAACACTTGCTAATTCATCTGTCTTGCTAGACTGGATTTTCTCAAATTGGTTTGCTTTAAAATGGGAGAGAGAGATTGGCTTGTTGTTCCACTTATTTATGCATTCGTTGGTTGATTCTTATATGTGCCTTGACTGGGGATTGAACCCACAACCTTGGCATGTTGGGACGATGCTCTAACCAACTGAGCTACCCAGCCAGAGT
>NW_006299705.1:17041299-17045006 GCF_000327345.1 Myotis davidii
AGAAGGTTCACAGCAGCCAGGATTATCTTTCAATATAAAATTCACTTCTTACCACACCACTGATTAAAATCTTTCAAGCCATCCCATTCCACTTAGGGCTCCATAATAAACACCCTTTATACTTATCTTTCAAGGTTCTCTTAACATAATTTGGATCCTACTCATCTAGTTTTACTTTTTCCCTTACTGTTCTATGTTTTGTGGAATATCTTTGTTGACTTTTCATGTGTTTAGCTTCTTTACAGTCATCATAAATGTCACCTCCCCAATGAAGTGGTCTTTCATGACCATCCAATTGCAATACTTGGTTCTTTCCTTAGCACAAATACAATGTGCAATAATGTTAGTTATTCACTTGTTTACTTGCCTATCATCTGTCTTGCCTATAAGAACATAAAATCCATGAAGATGAGGAACTTTGTTATCCTGTTCACCTTTGTATCCCAGTTACTAGCATGGTGCTTGGCACAAAGTAAGCGCTCAGGAATTGTTTGAATGAATGAATGAATGAATGGCTCCTGGTCAAAAGAGTCATCTTCAGTATCTTGTACTATGTGTCAATTATTAATGTTATTAATTTCTCAATGATGTGCTTCTGTCACTATGGTGGTGTTGACACTAAGTAGTCATCTGTTTAAATTGACCAAGACTCACTGGAAAACACAGCACCTTAGAATCCTCAAAGACTAATAAATGTAGTACAGTTCTACAGGGAGTAGTTTTGGAGGGGGAGACTGAGTAAACACAACACTTTTGCTTGTTGTTGTTTTTTGTTTTTTTTGAGAGAGAGAGACATCAATTTGTTGGTCCACTCATGTTTGCTTTCACTGATTAATTCTTATATGTGCCTTGACTGGGGATTGAACCCACAACCTTGGCATGTTGGGACGATGCTCTAACCAACTGAGCTACCCAGCCAGAGTACATTCTTACGCTTTAAAAAGCTCCAGAAGCCTTCCACCTATCTACAATACAAAAATAGCAATAATGACTGACAGTCTCCCCCTCATCCCACCTGTCAGTTATGAAGACTATTTAAAGCTCTGTCTTTTTCGTGCTCTAGAAGTAATGTGAGGTTTAGATTTAACTCCCTTTAATCTGAAACACTGACTGAGCTCCAAATCACTTAGCAGCCTCCCATATTTCAACAGGAGGGGTAAAAAGCGATGTAATTTACTGTCCACATTTTATAGCCTTTAAAAAAGCTGCTTACACAGTCCCTATATTTGCAGAGTCTAGAGAGTGAGATGGCTTTCAAATGTGGCCCTGGCTAGGCAATGCCTTGAAGCCCAGAGCACTGGACGTGCTACCCTGGCTGGTGCGAAGTAATGAGAGATAATGGTGTCAGGGAGAGTCTGAGGGAAGATGTAGGCAACACAACAGGTTTGACAAGGTAAAAGGGGAGCACAATATGGGAAGGACAGAAGGTCATGGCTGGTCTGTGCTGCTGAACGTGGGTCCACACCTAGATAACAATTGTGTCATCCTTTTAGTTAGGCAGCAGCATTTACTGGGCACTGACTCACTGCTTAGGAGTTCCTTCACCATTACCCTGTCTGAACCCTGGTCTCTTAGATATTCAGTCAGAAGAACCTCTGTGTTTATTACTGAACAGGCAGTGTCTGTCCCTGGACCTTGCTTAAGAAAACTGGATAAGAGGTATTACTCTGGAACCTTACCCTCAGGATGGTGTTCCACCCCACCAGGCTTTTCCTCTCACTCTTTGTTTCACATTCTTTAACAGTTGTCATCGTCTACTCTATTCACTTCATCCATTCACTTCCACCTTCATCCATTCACTGAGCAGATATATATAAAACACACATACATCCCCTATAGGATCAATCACTTTATCTTTTAATCTTTCTATCATCTATCTGTCTACCCATCCGTCATCTATTTATCTACCTAGATTTATTTTAAGGAATTGGATTGTGGAGGATGGCAAGTCCATGATATGCAGGGTAGGATGGCAGGCTGGAGAAGCAGGGAAGAACTGATGTTGCAGCTCTAGTCAGAAGGCAGTCTGGAGGTTGCCTTCTCTCTTGGGAGGCCCAACTTTTTTTTATTAAGGCCTTCAATTTATTGGATGAGATCCATCTACATTACAGATTTAAGTGTTAATCTCATTTTAAAAACACTTTCATAGCAACAACTAGACTGGTATTTGATCAAATATCTGGGTACCATGGTCTGGCCAAGTTGACACATAAAATTAACTATCACATGTAGTATAAGTCTTGTAAAGGAAAGTAGTATAGGCCCTTGTCCTCAGTGAATAAATATTTAATTAGAAAGATGCTCAAATAAATACATACATTAAATAAATAAATAAATATCAAGTCATGAACTTTGTGATAAATTTTGTATCAGCTATTAACAGCTTTGGGAATCGAGAGGAAAGAATGATTAATCCTGACTCTGGGTAGTAAGAAAGGTTTTGTAAAAGGGATGCAGTTTGTGATGGATGTTGAAAGCTAAGTAGGATTTTTCAAAGTGAAAAAAAGGTAAAGACTGGGGGAGAGGAAAACATCCCAGGTCCAACAAACATGTAACTTGTTTATGAGCTTATATATTCTCCAATATTTTATCAAGTGCAATTCTCCTGCTTCTTATTGTTCTAGCTTATAATGAATGCAAAGAAGATTCATCTCTTCTCAGCATGAATAATGATAATGGTTATTCTTTTTGAGTGAAGCTTGTCATGTGTTAGGTACTATGCCAAGTGTTTACACCCATTTTCACAATTATTGTCCTAACACCCTGTGGGGAAGGTTCTCAGTGGTGAAGCTCAGTCAGTGAAGTATGATATCAATGGACTGTAAAGGGTCTACTGAGTGTACTTCTGGGGCACGGGAAGGACAGGGAACTGCACAGGCAGTGGGGCTGGGGCTGAAGGGCATAGCTTTTTCATCATTAGGCTAGGCCTAGAGTAGGTAGACAGGACATAAGCCCAGCCTGAGCTCACACCCCAGGTGATGCAGTAGCTGTTCTGGTATAGATAGATGGAAGCTTGTGTGACAGTACCCAGGAAATGGAATCTATAATAGTCCTGCCTTCAATTCTTTGCTAAATTTGCTTCTACTAAGGTACTAATGTGGACAAATTTTATTTGGAGTTTGTCCTATCAAATAAATTTAAATACAGGTAAAAAAATATAAAGTACTAGTAATCACTTTCATTATCCCAATTAGAGAGGTTAAGTGAATTTCTCAAATTTTCACAGCTAGTACGTTGTGGTTCAACTTGTGACTGCCTGAACTCAGAACCTGTGGTCTTTCCACTGAGCCACAATACTTTAATTCGCAGGCTAAGGAGCGAAACAGGGATTGCTGTGGTCTGAGTGTTTGTATCCACTCCCCTCCCCAACCTCCAAATTCGTATGTTGAAGTCCCAATGCCTTGTGATATGGATTAGGAGGTGGGGCCTCTGATAGGTGATCCCTCTTGAATGTGATTATAGCTCTTATAAAAGAGACCCCACAGAGCTCCCTCAGCCCTCCCATCATATGAGGATAAAATGAGAAGTCTACCAGCTGGAAGAGGGCCCTCACCAACCATGCTGGCACCCTGATCTCAGTTTTCTAGCCTCCAGAAATATGGAGAAATAAATTTTTGTACTTTATAAGCTAACAAGTCTGGTGTGTGTGTGTGTGTGTGTGTGTGTGTGTGTGTGTGTGTGTGTGTTTACACAGCAGCCTGATGAAC
>NW_006299705.1:17045016-17049470 GCF_000327345.1 Myotis davidii
CAGCCTGATGAACGAAGATAGTGATGTAAACAAATGACTCCAAAGGATGGGGGTCAGTGCTGTAATGGAGGCTTCTTTAAGGCACAGATAGTGGAGTGATGAGTTCCATAGGAGATGTGAGCAAATGTATATGCATTGGAAGGTGTTCTGAAGCAAGGGGCCTGGGAGCCTAGGCAGCTGGAGACAATGGAAAAGGAAAGGAGAGACTGAACATGAGAATATTCTATAAGCCTAGAAAACAAAACTTAGTAACTGATTTTGGGAATATGGAGTAACTTAGATGTCAGGAGGCTGAATTGCAAGCAAAGGAACATCCTCAGCTAATTGAGATAGAAATAGGATTGTGGAAGGATAGTTCCCAGGTTATAGGATTTCCAGGAGATCCAAAGAGTTAGGCTTGTGGCCATGCAGTCAGAAACCCTGGAGCCCCTATAGTGAAAAGTCCACTGTTAACACCACTGGGCACTCCATATCATGCCACAGGTGACCTCTGATGCTGGCTGGGCATGGGATGCCAGAACCTCCCCCACTGCTCGCCCCAATTGTACACCTCTACCTCTAACCTCATGAAAGTAGATACTATAAAGCTTGGGGTCCTCACTGGGTCAAAAGCCTGTACCCTGACTGCAAGTGAGACTGGGAAAGGGAGGCCCTGGCTTCCACTGTAGGAGATTTGTAGAATTTCTCAAATGTAGGATGTATGTTCACAGATGCTGGTGGCCACAAACATGCCTACTCTAGGCGGTGAAAGAGAGGAAACAATCAAAACTGATTCTAAGGTTCCTCATTCACCAAAAGGGCAATTGGAGATGCTGTGGCCAAGATTAGGAACATGGGAGGAGGAATAGGTTTGTGGGGCTAAAAGTTTAAATTTGTTTTGGAATACATTGAATTTAAGATACCTGCGGCACATCAGTGTGGAGACAATAGGGCATGTACTGCCTGCCACTAGGTCTCACAGTTAAGAATTCATTGGTATTGTGCCTTAGGCCAAGGTCATGACCACTTATGCCTCTCCTCAGCTCCCACCCAATATACAGCTATCATTTATCCCTTTGTTCCCACCACTTTTTCAGCTTCCCTTCTCCTAACTCATAGGTAAGTATGACAAAGGCTGGCCAGCAAAGTGTCTGAAAACAGAGCAACAGTCCTAGTGCCAGGAAAATAGTGGATACTGGTGAGGGCCCTCACCAACCATGCTGGCACTCTGATAGTCTTCTAGAACTTACAGTGTCTCTTCTCAAGACCACCTTACCCTTCATTTACTAACAACAAACCCTTCTCTAAACAAATGCCCCATTTTAGTCTCAGTCCCCCGCTATGCCTTTCCCTGCCTCACTGTTACCTCAGATCCCACCTTCTCCTTCTCAGGCTACACCCCTTCTCAGGTCTCTTTGGTGTTTCTCCAATTGCAGGGTCATTTATCTAGTACCCCACATCAGTACCTACCCCTGCACCAGTTCCCCAATTTCCATCCTTCTCATCCCTATTCCTGGATTTATTTCCCACTCACCAATGGCACTTGTATTTCCCCAGTTCTGCCAGTGCTTCCTGTATTAGAGCCCTCACCTTTATCCACCATTTTCCTGGCACCGGGAGTGTTGCTCTGTTTTCTTTACTGGCCAGCTGTTGTTTTACTTACCTCTGCCTGTCTCTCTCATTTCTAGTCCCTTCTCTCACTTTGGATGGTGTTTTTCTCTCTGGAATATGGGCCTTCCTTACTTTTGTACCTGTCCTTTTCTCTGCTAATTAAAGAAAAGTATTCTAAAAAATCCTTGTCATTCAGAGACACATACTGAAAAATTTATTGATGCAATGATATACTGACTAAGATTTGATTCCAAATATTTTTTTAAAAATAATATATTTTATTGATTTTTTACAGAGAGGAATAAAGAGTTAGAAACATTGATGAGAGAGAAACATCGATCAGCTGCCTCCTGCACACTCCCCACTGGGTATGTGCCTACAACCAAGATACATGCCCTTGACCAGAATCGACCCTGGGACCCTTGAGTCCGCAGACCAGTGCTCCATCCATTGAGCCAAACCGGTCAGGGCGTGATTCAAAATATTTTTGATGGGGGCAAGTGGATAGGTATAAATAGAGAAATGACTGGGCTATGAATTGATAATGTTGAAGCTGATGAGTACATAGGGGCTTGTTATTTTATTCTCTCTATATTTGTATATGTTTAAAATGTTCCATAAAAAGGTTTTAATGAAAAGAATTAAATGTATGTAAGTAATAAATGAATCAGTACCAAGAAAACTATTAAGTAATACTGGTACAGTTATGGCAAAAATATGATATGGCAAAAATCATGATGGTGATATTGGAATGCCTGATGTGGGAAAAATACTACTAGAGAAAGACCCCAGAATGAGTGAGGATGCAGACATTAGAGCAAGCTTGGAGAAAGGGGAAAGAAGCCTAAGCAATTCCATCATTTAGGCCTGCCCCTCTTGGTGAAGGAGTCCATTGATCTAGGAGTTAGAGGGTATGAAGCAGGTAGGACTTAAGAATTTTGAGACAGCCACTGCGGGGAAGGAAAAGGAAGCCAGCTAGAGGTAAACTGCAGCTGAGGTTGGAGGACAGGAATCTGCAGTAGGGTTCTCACCATTAGCTGAACAGTCTAAATGGTCTTCTAAGTGGATTCTACGAACCTTCATGGTGCTGTAGGTTTTCTGTAAAACATGAGAAGTTTTTCTGTAAATCAATGAAGATATAAACTGCCCGCAAACTTATTTGTCTAGGAAATCTGTTTTACATAGTGGGTTTCAGGGAGGATTTTTATTAAAAAAAAAAGTTCCATTGTTAAAATGTTGGATTACACAAGCATTATTCCTGGCATAGCTGTGTGCTTCCTGGTGTCTAATGGACTTGCTCCTACTTAAAATTATTTTTTATTAAAGTATAGGTAGCATACAATATTATATTAGTTTAAGGTGTACAACAAGTGATTCAACATTTATAGACCTTACAATGTGATCACCACACTAAGTCTAGTAACCATCTGCCACTGTGCAAAGTTATTACAACATTATTGACTATATTCCCTGAGTGTACACTACATTTCTGTGACTTATTTATTTTATGACTGGAAGTTGTACCTCTTATTCCCCTTAACCTTTTTCACCCATCTCCCCACCCCTACCCCTGGGCAGTCGTCAGTTTGTCCTATGTTTCTATGAGTTTGTTTATCTTATTTTTTTAGATTTTACATATTAGTGAAATCATATGATATTTGTCGTTTTTTTTTTTTTGGTCTGACTTATTTCACTTAACATAATACCCTATAGGTCCATTCATGTTATTGCAAATGGCAAGATTCTATTCTTTTCTTATTGTTGAGTAATATTCTATTGTGCATATATACCACATCTTCTTTTTTAAAAATATATGTATTTTTTATTGATTTCAGAGAGGGAGAGGGAGAAAGAGACAGAACCATCAATGATGAGAGAGAATCATTGACTGTCTGCCTCCTGCATATCCCCCACTGGAGGGTGCGACCGCCTGATCCATAGGTCGATGCTCAAACACTGAGCCACTGTGGCCAGGCTATCCCACATCTTCTTTATTCATTCATCTATTGTTGGATATCTAGGTTGCTTCCATATCTTGGCTATTGCATACAATGCTGCAGTGAACATAGAGGTGCATAAATCTTTTCAAAATTGTGTTTTCATTTTCTTCAGATAAATATTCAGAAGTGGAATTGCTGTTTTGTGTGGTAGTTTAATTTTTAATTTTTTTGAGGAATGTTCATACTGTTTTCCATAGTGGATGCACCAACTCGCAACCCCACCAATAGTGTACATCCTCATCAACAAAGTTATTTATTGAATTATTGATAATAGCCATTCTGAAAGGTGTGAAATGGTATTTCACTGTGATTTTGATTTACATTTCTATGAAGATTAGAGATGATGAGCATCTTTTCATATGTTTGTTGGCCATCTGTATATGCTCTTTGGAGAAATATCTATTCATGTCATCTACCGATATTTTAATTGGTTTAGTTTTTTTAAAAATAAATCTTTATTGTTCAGATTATTACAGTTGTTCCTCTTTTCCCCCCATAGCTCCCCTCCACCCGGTTACCACCCCACCCCGTGCCCTTACTCCTTCCCACTGTCCTCGTTCATAGGTGTAAGATTTTTGTCCAGTCTCTTCCCACACTCCCAAACCCCCTCCCCCCAAGAATTGTCAGTTCACTCCCTTTCTATGCCCCTGCTTCTATTATATTCACCAGTTCATTCTGACTTAATTTTTAGGTTAACTTTTTGATAGGTATTTATTTGTTGTCACTTTGTTGTTCATAAATTTTATCTTTACCTTTTTCTTCTTCTTCCTCTTCTTAAAGAATATCCTTGACCATTTCATATAATCCTGGTTTGGTGGTGATGAACTCCTTTAGCTTTTTCTTGTCTTTTTCTTATCTGACCTT
>NW_006299705.1:17050066-17068290 GCF_000327345.1 Myotis davidii
GAGGCCTCCTACCAAGAGCTACAGTGAGATCTGCAGATTCCTCCTCTTTGTTTGGGGTTTGGAAGTGCCCAGATGAGGTCCAGCTGTGAAGCAAGGTAGGCTGCTGCTGCCGAGTTTTGGCCCTTCTTTTGGAAGCTTTGAAGCTCTCTGACCCAGCCATAGTTTGTTAGGTTAGTCTGGGAAAGGACAGACCATTCATATGCAAAAACCTTTGCGCCCAGCTTGGGTCGGGTTGTGAATTAGGTGGGGTGGGGTCTCAGGGAATCACCAGGGTGGAGCAAACAGCAATGGCTGCCAGTCAGCCCTGCACCAGGGAGGTTCCCACATCTCTATATCTCTGTGTCCTGCGCCCCCACACAGGAACAATGATTGCTGGGAGCACCTCTGAAAGAAAGCCGCCCTTGTTTTCCTGTCCCAATGCCAGACAGTCCAGTTTCTCCCCATATGAGTCTGGGTGCCCAGAGTTTCACCCAAAACTGGAGTTCAGAGCAATTGGGAGCTTGTATCTCTCTCCTGATTGAAAAAAACAACAGTGCACCCAGCTGTCAGCCAGTTTCGCTCGCACCTCTGCACCTCTGCACCTCCGCACCTCCTACCAGTCTCAATGCACTTTCTTTTCCTTCCAGTTGCAGAACTTCCACTCAGCCAGCTCTCCCGTGGTTCTGGATGATATCTGTTCTGTCTTTTAGTTGTAGTTTTGATGTGGTTGTGAGAGGCAGCAAGTACAGGTGTTCACCTATGCTGCCATCTTGGTTCTCTCTGGTTTAGTTTTTTGATGTTGAGTTGTATGAGTTATTTATATATTTTGGATATTAACCCCTATTGGATATATCATTTGTGAATATCTTTTATCATTCAATATGTTGTATTTTTATTTTGTTGATAGTTCTTACTGCTACTTTTTTTGTAAATGTTATGGGATGCAGCAAAGAAGATGGGTATTGAGTTTCTCTCAAAGGGAGGAGAATTTTGAGAGTGGCTATTGCTCTTTGCACTGGCTAGTAAAAGTTTATCTTTCTTGTGCTTGGTTAAGACAATGGTTTTCAATCCTCCCCTCTCCCACACACAATTTTTCATATAATTTCAAAGGGTTTAAAGACCAAAAATTCCAGTTAAAATCCTGTATCCAAGCCACCTGGTGGGAGACCTTACAGAGGAACATCTCTATTTGTGTTTAGCAACCAGAAGGCTCTTAGGAATGATGAGTAAATTGTCACTGAGATCTTATACTCTCCAGACCTTGAATGTCCAAACCTAATCTTAGCTTAGCCCAAGAGGAGTTACCAAAAGCTATTCATTTAAGTCAGACTCAAAGTCTGTTATTCCTTTGATGTCAGACAATTGCTGATATAGAAAACACTTATAATAGTATAACATGTTGTATATTATTTTGTACTTTAGAAGTAAATTCTATGTGCTCATACACTTAAACAGCAAATCAAGAGGTGTCTACCATATTTAGAAAGAGATGGGAGAGAACTAGCATTTATTGAGCATTAAGAATACATTAAGTGCTCTGTATGTAACTTCTTTAGTCAACATAGCATTGCCATTAGACAGCAATCAGAAAGTTTAATAAATTCACCCAAGATGACCAGTTAAGGAGTGGTTGATCCAGTTTTCAAATCTAGTTTTCTTCTAAGCCTTTGCTTAATAGAGAACATTGGATATTCTTTTGGGCTACCTTGTATATTCTCTCCACCCCCCACCCCTCTCTTTCTCTCTTAGAATTATTACTGCTGTTCCCCAGCCCACTCCCATGTTTTCTATGATGTGCCCCTGAACCTGTTAATCAAGGTACCTACCCTCCCTTATGACTCAAATGAGGATAATCACATTCTCTGAATTATTTGAATCAAAAATTTGAGAGACTCAAAAATTAAAAACTTTGTTGGAACTAATTCTTTGTAGTATTAACACCATGAATGAATAACTTTTTGGCTTTTAGTACCTTGGTCCTGAGATGGGGAAGAAAGAAAAACAAAGGCTGAACCAGCAAATTCAGGGACTTCCTATCTTGTCTAAGAGGAAAGGCTTCGTGAATAAAAAGGGAGTTGAAATTATTTCATAATGTGAGATTTGGGGATTATTTATGCGTTATGCTAATTCTGACTTTCCTTGTGTCTTATTTACACATTCCTGTTTCCTAACTTGATTATGATTTAGCTGTAATGGTACAAACCAATGCAGAATTGGAAAATAAGTTGGCCCAGTGTAACCTTTCCTTCAGGCTCAGAACTGGTGAAATGAAAGCTAATCCCTAGAAAGTGGTCTGCCAGGAAGAAAAGCTTCACTGAAATGGGCATCTAAATTTTTCCTTCCTACTTGTTTGCTTTGGTCTTAAAGAATGTAAGAAATTCCTACTGCAGGAATTTCTTCACTGGCTCCCAGCCACCTCTTCCTAACATAGGCTTATCTTTTATTTTTAGCGCTTTGTTTTGATCTGTATGTCTTTTAGCTCTGAATAGTTCATTCCATGAGATGATTTAGTTCTAAGAAATCAAGCCAGGTGAAGATGAAATGTAAAGTTTTACCACCTCTATCATACTTTTTATCTGTTTTTAAAAATGTATGAGTTCCCACCAGTATTTCTTGGCATCATCCTCTTCTATCCCCTTGTTAGTTACAGAACATTTTGAGTTGGATGGTATCCTAGCAATCATGCATTTACCTTTCTTATTTACAGATGAGGAAATAGAGGCCTAGCAAATGATCTGGCTTGTCAATAATTACGTGGTTAATTAGTAACTGGATAGGGACTTGAACGTGGTTTTTCAGATTTCCAGTTCAACATGCATTCTGCATCCACAAGCTGCCAACTAATTGGCCAAGCCAAGAGAATAAAAGCAATTCCCATTTAACCCAAGCTAAAGAAATATATGGAAAAGAAGTTGAAAGAGTTTTCAAAGTATTGAATTTCATTGAGAAACAGGGGAAGATTGAGCCATGTGGAAGAAAGAGGAAGTGGGCAGAGAGGTGTTGCTTTTTGAAAGGATTGCTTTTAAGCCAGATTGCTTTATTTTCTTGGCAAGTGCCTGCATGCTTATTTCATGGGTTAAATTATCCCTTTAAGGTGAATGAAACACTGTCTCATTTCCTCGTGAACAAAAATTTTAAAAATAATTTATTTTTTCCTCTGGGAGTTTGTCACATTAAATTCCCTTGGTTTCAGCGTCTATGTTGCAAACAGGCGAAGGGGGACTGGGACTTTTGTCTTCTTTCTCTAATTGGCTTCTGTGCTTTTGTGTGTTGTGAGAAGTGAATGTTGTCTGGGCACCCTGCTCCTTTTCCAGTTCTCGAGTGAACATCCAGGGTCTGCTTGGCAGCTTGTCTCTTTCTGGATGACAACGCCCTAGGTCAGGATGGTTTGTTTTCAGTATAGGGCCAGCTGTTCCAGGATTACTTTTTCAGGGTTGGAAACCACAGTTTGGATCCTGAGGCAAAAGGCTGAGAATAAAAATGTAAAGAGAAAGGTCAAATGACATTTTGTTGGCTTGTTGACTTTCTGTTTGAAACTATCCCTGCTATAAACATTTTGATCTAAAGAATATATGATGAAAAGTCATACATATTAAGTGAAAACACACATCTTTCTCCTTTCCTCTAGGCAACAAGAGCAAATATTAAAAAAGGAGTAGTACAGCTGAAATTTACAATCTTCCTTCTGAATAAAAAAATATTTCTTAATAACACTGCCAGTTTTTGGTTCTGGGCCTGGGGTGCCAGGGCTTTCTGTGTGTAAATAAAAGCAGCGATCAAAGCAAATATTTGGTGAGGAACATAACTTCAGAGCCATCCTTACCACAATGGGCTTCGAAGTTTATAATTAGTAGCTACAGAATTTAGAGCAAGGTTTTAGGAAGTCAGTCTCTGGAGTTGAAAGCCTATGCCATGTCATAAGAATTTGCTGTGTCATAAGAATATTCAGTGTATTCTTCGAAAAAAAGAAAAAAGAAGAGGAATAGCCCTAGCTGGTTTGGCTCAGTGGATAGACCTTCAGCCTACAGTCTGAGGGTCCCAGGTTTGATTCCAGTCAAGGGCACATACCTCTGTTGCAGGCTCCTCCCCAGGCGGGCGATCCCAGATTGTGAGAGGGTGCAGGCTGGGCTGAGGGATGCTCCCCACTCCACCCCCTTGAATGAATTTTGTGCACAGAGCCTCTAGTCAGTATATAAAATGTTCTTTATAAATTCTCTTTAGGATAATTTCCTAGTATCCAGGACCTTCTCTTTTAGAAACAACACTATTATTGAAGAGTAACTTAAAAAACAAACAAAAACAACTTGATAAGGAAGAACTCACTGCTGAACTTGTTACAAATATTGATCTATTTGAGCAGAATTTTGACTCAAAGGAGAAGGTTGGGATGGTAAATTGAGAGTAGGAATTTCTGCTGTAGGTAGAACTGGGAAGCTGAATTTAGACTCCTTTGTTTTTGAACATTAGATTAAAGGTTATAATTTTGGGCCTCAATGTCCCTATGTGTTACATGCAGGGATTAGATGATCCTTAAAGTAACATCCAGCTCAAACAATTATGTCTATGCTTATTTCATTCTCAAAATGAGATGTAATTTATAGGGCTTAGACAGTGGAGATATATTTATATCCTGACTCATGTAACAGCGTCACTTTGCACATGTTGTTCCTTCTGCATGGAATGACCTTCCCCCTTGTCTGACTGTGCAGGTTAGCTCTGACTCATCTTCAGAGACTTAGCTCTGGCTGGGCATTCATTGTGAAGTCTGTGCTGAATGTCCCAGCTCTGTTAGCTACTTTCTCCCTTTGAGCTGTCTTAGTTCCTGTGTTATGTGATGGGATATGAGTTTTCAAATATTGGCTAATTGTTTTTGTCATCCAAGATTTGGCGTTGGTATGGGATTTTTGATGTATCAAGCAAGAGATGATATAATATTGTCTTGGATTTTAAATTTCAAAATTCTGGGCCCTTCAGGAAATGAAAAGGTATACCAGCGGTTCTCAACCTGTGGGTCACGACCCCTTTGGGGGTCGAATGACCCTTTCACAGGGGTCGCTTAAAACCATCGGAAAACACACATATAATTACATATTGTTTTTGTGATTAACCACTACGCTTTAATTATGTTCAATTTGTAACAATGAAAATACATCCTGAATATCAGATATTTACATTATGATTCGTAACAGTAGCAAAATTACAGTTATGAAGTAGCGACGAAAATAATTTTATGGTTGGGGGTCACCACAACATGAGGAACTGTATTTAAAGGGTCGCGGCATTAGGAAGGTTGAGAACCACTGAGGTACACGTTCACGGAGAGAAGACAGGGAGCAGACAGGCTGAGTGAGTAAAGCTTCTGTACCCCAGAAGACAGAAGTGCTCCAGATAAGTATAGTTGAGGAGTGAGCAGACACCATGGACTCCTGACAAAGAGTGAGCTTCTCTGCCTGGGTTCCCTGAGCTCAGCACAGGGATAAGGAGAGTGACACAAACCTGCGAGAGGTGTGTGGAATCTGAGCACAGAGGGCGCACAGGTTTCCTTTCCTGGAGAGAGCCCAGGGAGGTGAGAAGAACCAAGAGTAGAACTGGCTGCCCAGGGCACCCAGGTAGACAGGCTAGAGGGGATGTGCAGAGGTTCCATAGAGCCATGCAGGGTGGGTGTGGGAGCAGAAGACACAATCCTGTGCTCAGAGGAGAGTATAGAAGTGGTGGAGAGCTGAGTATGGTCCTGCTGAGTTTCTTGAGGCTCAGTGTGGTGTGGGAGCCACAGAATGATCCCATGTATCTTAAAGGGTAAGGGAGTTAAAGGAAGTTGCTTCCCCACCCCCCACAAAGTACTTTTGATTGGAAACATGAACAGAAATCAGCAGTGACCTGAAGACAAGATGGAAAGATGTCTCAGCAACTCCAGCCTGCCCCAAAGATGTGGAGAAATCCTGATTTGATGGAGATTACTACAACCTGGGAATATAGGAACTCCATGGTAGAACTTAAGTTTGTTAGAATTTTTTAAATGTAAATACCTCTGATACTTATCCATTCCATTATAAATGTTTAATTCTTGTCTGCTTCTCTGGATCACAAGCTCTTTGAGGGAAGTCAGTAGGTTTTCAAGTTCTATTTTATGTGTTTCTGTACCTGACAGAGGCCTACTGTAAGCTTTTTGAACAAGTAAATGGACATTTATTGGATAGCTTTTCTGTGTCTCAACCTATCCTAGATACTTTCACAGCCCTGTGTATCTCCATTTTGCTCTTGAGATACTAAAGCACATGGAACTGATGTAACCCATGCATGTGTGTGGCAGGCAGATCTGTCACTCACACCATAGGCCCTCTGCTTTCTTAGGTTAAAAAACAAAACAGAATCTTTTCTCTTACTGTCTGAATATAACTATGGAATAAGAATGAAAATCAGTTTTTCACTTATCTTAGTAACATTTTACATATTTCTTACTTTACTTTCAAAATAAAAAGCAGTGTTCTGCTAATTTTACTATTATTAATTACAAATTAGAAAAAAATACTAGTACAGTATGAATGTGATCCACAAATGTAATAATGGTACAGATAAAGTTTAATATTCTTAAATATTAAGAAACAGTATGCATGCATATAAGCATAACCAATGGACACAAGATACTGGGGGATAGGGGAGGCCGGGGGAAGGTGAAGGGAGAAAAAAAAAGGAGACATATGTAATACTCTTTGTAATACTTTAAGCAATAAAACAAAATTTAAAAAAAGAAAAATGTTCTTTGTAGATGGTAAGTAAAATAAGAAAGTGTAAGCTAAAATTCACTAATAATTCTACTTTGTACAGATACATACTATTATCCTTCAGTTACATTTCACCCTGATTTTAGAAAATTGATATCAATACTTCATATGTCATTATATCATGAGTGTTCTACATACCATGATCATGGAACAAAATCTATTTAGACTGTAGTGCCAAGTGGGAGAAGAAGTTATTAGAGTTAAGGCTTCGCAGGTAAATGAAGGTATTCAATATGCAAATTCTTGCTTTAGATACTCTACCAGAAAACTTGTAATGACTCAAAGAAAGTGAAAAGACACATATAATGCAGTAAGTTATATATTACATACAATCAAGTTAGAAAGTCAACCACGGCACACAACAGTGATTGAATAAATGTAGCAACCTCCCTCTGTCAGAGGTGGTGAAACACTGGTACAGCAAGGAGTAAAAGCTTAGCATTAGATTTACATTTCAGACTTTCTAGAAAATTGACATGTGAGTTTCAGACCAATTAAAGAAGAAAAGTACCTTCTACAAAAGGCAGAATCTTCTTCTTTTTAAAAATCTTCACCCTAGGGTATTTTTTCCATTGATTTTTAGAGAGAGTGAAAGGGAGGGCAGGGGTGGGAGGATGGTGGGTAAAGAGACATTAATTGGTTGCCTCCTACACGTGCTTTGACTGGGGCCAAGGATTGAACCTGCAACCAAGGTACTTGCCCTTCACTGGGAATCAAACCTGAGACCCTTTGGTCCTTGAGCCGGCACTCTAACCACCGAGCAACCAAGCCTAGGGCTGCTAGAATCTTCTTAATGTGACTAGAAACCACTGTAGAATACTTTGGCTTATTTTTGGTGTTTAAAAAAAGAGGCCTTGACTTGATGTTTTTAGCTTTTGACATGTGAGGACTAATTTTATTTCCATGTCAGTGTGCCTTGTCAGCTGCTGCAGATTTAAATATGATTAGCTCTTCCCTTTAATTGGCCATGTAATAAACCCATCATCTCAAAACCACGGCGTGGAGTTTTAGAGTACAGTCTTGGAGCCAGAGTACCTGCGTTTGAATCGTGATTCTGCTTTATGGGCTTTGAGACTGTGTACAAACTACTAACAATGTTTATACCTCATTTTCCTTACTTGTTCTTATCTTGGAGGTTTTTATAATGATTAAATGAGTTAAAATGTGTGAATCTGTGGATGAAGAAGGGGCTATATACTAAAGCTCAGGGGAGGCCTGCATGGCAGACCTTATAAACTCAGGGACTGAAAGTAACCACATCAGATGGTCTGAACATAGAAATTCCTAACTGTTCAGCTGGCATGGTTCACTGGTTGAGTGTCCACCTAGGAACCAGAAGGTAATGGATTGATTTTTGGTCAGGGCATATGCCCAGGTTACGGGCTCGATCCCCAGTGTGGGGCATGCAGGGGGCAGCTGACCAATGAGTATCCCTCATCATTGGTGTTTCTATCTCTCTTTCCCGTTCCCTTCCTCTCTGAAATCAATAAAAATATATTTTTAAAAATTCCTAATTAAAAGCGAGTCACGGCCAGTAGTCACCTCCTAGGCTTGTTGCTTCCTTGACAGAGGTCAATCTTTAAGTGAGCCTGTCTATTGTCTTTTTGCATTTAGGATAACATACCTTGAGAATATCAGAGGAATCTCCCCCTTTCCAGATCCCTCAAGGCACAATCTCCCACCAGAACAGAAGACCACAGAACCCCTCATTGTTATGTTGTTGCCCAAATACCACCTTCATGTATTGTAAATGTTACCGATCCAATACCCAACAATGTAAAGGAAGTATGTGTCTCTCTGTTTTACTTTTTATTGTCAGTTTGGCTCAAACTCTTTTAAGACCTTTTCTTTTTCTTTTTGTCAACAAAGTACTTCAGATATGCTTGGTGCAGAGTAAGAACTATAAAAGTGTTAAGTAAAAAATAAGATAATTAGGCTTTCCAGTCATGATTGCTGGTGAACAGGAGGTAAAACAACTAACTGGTAATGGGCTAATGACATATGGCTGATTTGGAAATCTTATAATAATGAAAAAGTGCCAATGTTTTTGTGGCAGCATGGGTGGGTGGTTAAACAGGAAGGTTAGGGCTGCAGGGATCTTTAAGCCTACTGGGTTACTTCACTAGGCAAGGTATGTTGGGGTTGGCCTAGGACTTACTGGGAAAACTAGGTTACTTTCAGAACAGGATGAATATTCAAAGGAAGACTGGTATTTCTCAGATTGCTTACCTGGGCCATGGGTAAATTTGTTAAAAGAGGCAAAGTGAGCCTGGGAATAGATTGGAGATATCCAGTGTTATTCCTTCTTGCTAGACTTTTGAATAAGTCAAATAGAATTTCAATCTTTAGTTCACTGTTTCTATCAATTACCATTTGTTGGTTGCTAGCACATAAATCACTTCTGACTAATTGAATTAGAGAAGTAATTTATTGGAAGCCAGGAAGCTCAAACAACCAAGAGAAAAGGCAAAGGAAGAGGCTTAGGAAGCCTGGGAAGTAAGGTCATTGAGGGGCTGGGGAACAGGGACAGCTGGATCGACACTAAAGGGTCAGTCAGCCTCTTCTTGTCCCTTGTTCATATTTCAGAGAGAGAAATCTGATCCGCCTAGTTTGGGTCAGGTTGGCTAGAGGAAGGAAGGACATCTAAGTTGGCAATCACATCTGACTATATCTGATGGAGAAGTCCCTCCAAAACAAAATCAAGGTGCTATTACTAGAAGAAGGAAGAACAAAAGTAGAGTGGACCAAAACAACAGATGTTCACCTCACTACTCTATATTGCTTCAAGCAACGGATGAAGACGGAAGATGTAAGAAATTAAGGAGACCCTGAAAACCGATTTTTTTTAGGGGAGAATGATGATTTTTATTTTTATTTTTTAATATTTTTATTGATTTTTTACAGAGAGGAAGGGAGAGGGATAGAGAGTTAGAAACATCGATGAGAGAGAAACATCGATCAGCTGCCTCCTGCACACTCCCTACTGGGGATGTGCCCGGAACCAAGGTACATGCCCTTGGCAGGAATCAAACCTGGGACCCTTGAGTCCGCAGGCTGACGCTCTATCTACTGAGCCAAACCGGTTAGGGCTGAAAACTGATTTTTAATCTTTCTCCCTCATCCAGTTGCCTTTCCCTCTGACCTTGAAACTAGATTCTAAACTCTGGACTTACATCAGAAAGAATCCCCAGTCTCTGATGGAATTTCCCTGGATCCTACCACAGTCTGACTTAAAAAACAAAAACAAAAACACAAAACAAAAAACCAGCTCAAAACACTGTATGGATTTTTTTCACAATAATGATAGTTATTCTTCTATTAAATACTTTTTGGATGTCTTATCTGAAGGACAAATAAGCTCTATCTCCTGCCTTTCAGAAATTTATAGTCAGGGAAGTAAGACAGACATAAACAAATAAATTACATGATTACAATGCAGTGTGGAGAATAGTGTAATAGAAAGAAAGAAAGCATGCAGCTAAATCTGCCTAGGGGATTCAGTGGAAGTGATATTTGAACAAGGTCTTGAAAAATGAATGAGCACTTATAATTTTAAATTGAGACATTTAATATAAAAACAAAATTGTAACCCCAAATTATAAACATTATTCACACTGCTATCAGGGACACCAATATATTGGCAACATATATATTAGTCTTTGGTCTTCTAAGGCTAAGAAGTGAGTTGGTAAATAATACCCAATGAAGTTGAACACTGAAAAGCAAATGGTCACATTCCTAAATTACAGCAATTTGTTAAAAAAAAAAAGCCTGTTCCTAATGACTGAACTTAACTACATGTGAAATGTGCCAAGTCCCCCAGGACCATGGAAACCCCTCAGCAGCTGCCATTCATTTACCAAGCAGCTTGAAAGTCAGAACCTGTCCTGGATCAAGCAGGGGTCTTGGGTCAGCTCCTGACTTGTTAGTACAGGGGCTACTTAGGCATTCACCTTTCTGGTCTTGGCTAGAACTCACTTACAGTATGCCTTTGGTTGGCAATGTGTCTGGATTTCAGTCTTCTCTAGGAACTGTAAAATGAGAATCAGGAATATAGAAGTAACAAAGAACTCAAAATTAGTGTGGATAAAAAGACTCTCATCACAAAAATAGAATAATAGAATAATTAACAGATGACTTTCAATTTAGTAAAAGTATTGTCAGAATTTATTATAACCAGAGGGTATTTTTCTCTGACAAATTAATATTTCTAAGGTGTTGGAAAATATTTTTCTTTTATGTTGATATGCCTGCTTTACCTTGTTGCATGTCATGTATCTCTCTGTAAACTACATCAGATCACTTTTTAGATTAGGGTATGAAAACAGAAAATGAATGAATGAAGAACTAGCTCCTATTTAAAAAATTGCATCAGTTATTTGAGTTAATGAAAACTGTCCAGAGTCCAATACAATGGTTCCTTTGGCCCCATTAGTTTGCCACAGATAAACTAAGAGTTAAAAGACCTGAATTTTGTCAGGGCTCTGCTCCTACCTACCTGAGTGAGCCTAGGTAAAAGACTAGGATGACCCTGATGGATTAATTGAGGAAATTTCTACATGAGATGGTTAGCCCTACCCTCTAAAATCCCTTCATGTCACTTATCAATTTACCTCAAGTGTTAACACTACTTAAAATAAATCACCCAAAACCATATAATCTGTGAGATATCAATGTAGACACATTTGTTGAGCTCCACTTTTTGTTTTAGTAAAATTCCTGCTATCTGTTTAGTTAAAACTTCTCTGATACAAAATTTAATTTAAAGGGCATGCAGGCAAAAATAGCATCTCTGTAAGATGTTGATGGGTAGGGCTAGATTCAGGTTACGTATGGATTTCCCATTTGTGACAACTTAGAGCAACTTGCTCAATAGTCACATGATGAGCTTTCATATAACTACTATACCAGTAATAGATAGTCTTTCTTAAGTGTTGGTGGGGATAATTCCTTAAACATAGCATTTTGATAGATTTAATTTATGTATTGGACTATTTTATCATCAGAGGTTTCATTCACATTTTCTCAGAATCATCTCAAGCTATATAACACAGAAGGTTTAAGACTGTACATACATTTGTTTTTAGCATCTAAAGCTTGGATTACCAGTCTTTTTATGTAAATTTGGAACTTCAGTTTAATTATTTTCTTTTTTAAGGATTTTACATTTTCTTCATCTTTCTATTTTTCATAGATTTTCATGAATTCTTGCTTATGAAACCTTTCTCTGTACCAAAAGTTCATAATAGAGAAAAGGCTGGGTGGACTGGAGGAAGAGAGATAATCATAGAAACCCACATGGAGCTAAATGTATTTGGAATGCAATTCCGAGATGAGTGTTCCAAATTATTTTTTTCTCTGTCCAGATGATGGATTAATAAGGGAATGAATCAATTGATCAATCAAACTCAATGAGAATGGGGCAGAGCTCATCTGAGTGGAGATGGATGGTACTTGAAACTGAATTAGTGACTGATTTGGAGAGAGTTCAGCGGAATAGAGCTAACAAGCTCAAATAAGGCTAACTTGTGTATGTTGCTGATAGGATGCGAGCTGGGCAACAGTAAATTCTGTCCGACAGCCTCCGGCTGCCTGTGAAGCTGACCCAGAGGTTGCTTCAGATCTGATGGATTGAAACAAGTCCATATGAAATTCTTTTCTTAGCCCTGTAATTTGTAAAATAATATGTATCAAGCCTAGAAACCTATATTAAGTATCTGAATACATCTGCACAGAGGAAAACAACTCCCAACAATGCCTCCATGACAATGCACTGTTGGTTGCTAATTAGAAAAAAGCACGAATAATAATTAGAAGGCATTCTGTTGCTTGCTGGAGAGCTCCTTTCCTCACTGGTTTAAATATCCAGCTCTAGAGGGCAACCACCTGGTTGAAAAAAATCTCTGATAGGAGGTGTTAGCAATGCATGTTTACTTGTTCTTTTAGTCATGTTATTTATGCACAAGCTCAAAAATCAAGCCAAGTTACAGATGGCCATTAATATGACCACTACTGGGCCCCTAGAGACAAAGCTCCTCTCATGTCAATGCATCATCAATGCCCACTAAGCCACTGCCCTTCCTCTTTGTCCTCTTTTTCCCAGGTATTGACAGTCAACACCTCATCAAGGTGATTGCCAAGTAGAGGAGGAACATTTTGTAATGCATCCCGAAAGAAAGTCAGACCCAGACTTTTAGCAGATGCATGTAAGCCAAGCTAAGCCAAAGCGAAAGTGTGTGCCTCGCATCCTCTCAGCCTCTGAAGCCCCCTGCAGGATTCCTGCCTGGGTCGGACAGCTTTGATTAGGCAGCACCAGTGAATGGAGATATTAGTGTTGGAAATCCCTGAGGGGTTTATTTACTCTGGAAAGATTTTTTATTGAAAAATATAACGATGGGGATTTGTTTTCTACCATATCTATTTCCCCCTCATTTCTGTATTATTAGGAAACTGTTCAATACTTGGCAATCTCCCTCTAGGCTTATGTGTCTGCCCCTCCCCCACGCTCCTTTCCCCCAACAAGCAGGGGCAGACAGTGGATTTTGAATGCCCTGCTTGTGGCAGGCGTCCCCTTGCTGGCTCCCAGCCAGCCCTGGCCTTGTTGTGCAGCAGGCTGGCTGGGTTACTGGGATACCCAGGGTGACTCGTGGCTCTGACAGTACTCTGGTGGATTGAGCTGATTAGTCACAGCCAACTGCTTGTTTTCAGGGATTTATTCCATTTTCCTACTTTGCCAACATCATCTAATTGAGGACCAGATGCTTTTAATCAGCATCGTCTGCAGTGCAAGGAGCTTCAAAAATCTTCTTTTACTCTAGGAATCTAATGCCCAGGCTTGAATATATAGGTTCCCCCTATTCATTCTGAGTTAGTATGTGACTTTTAAAGGAGCAGGTGAACATATGGTGCTTTTCTTTTCAGCACAGAATGAAACACTCTTTTGGAGACAGTGAGGGAAGCAAGCATGAATATATATTTTAAGGACTGTAAATTTGTGCACACTTTCTGGAGGCAATTTGGGGCTATCTATCAAGATTAAAATGTACATACACTTGACAGAAGAATTTCAGTTCTAAGCATGTACTAGTATGTCCAAAATATAGTAACATATGTGTTCAAGGAAGAGTGTATAAGAATATTTATTCAGCATTGTTTATAATAGCCAAAGTTTGGAAACAGTCTAAATGACCATTTAATAGGGAACTAGTTAAATAAATTACCATACAACAGAGTATTTTATCAGTTGTTAAAAGAATGAGACAGGTCTATATGTAACAATGTGGAAAATTGCCAAGATACATCAGGTATTTAAGAAGGGATAGTAATGCTGCCATTTATGTAAAAAAAAAAAAAAAACCCACAAAAGGCTATATGCACACACGTGTGTATGTTTGTGTATATGTAGCCTATCTTGAAATCAGCAATTGCCTCCAATGAAGAGAACTGGAGAGCTGAGAGAGGGAGGTAGAGGAATCTTACTTTTCATTGCATGCCCTTTCACAAAGCTTAAAATGTGTTCCTTCTGCATATAATCCCTATTTAAAAAAGTGTGCGATTAAACCAGCAATAAATAAAGTTGTTAATTTTTCATCTTCTCTTCAGGATTTCTTCTTACTGCTTGCTTTCCACAGAAAGGACTTTCTTCCTGGGCCTTAGGGTCAGACAGACCTTTAGTTCTGGCTCCTGCTGGCTAGCCGTGTGATACTCAGCAAATTATTTAGTGTTGTCCAAAGCCTCACCTTTTTTCCTCCTGAAGAAGAGATTAATAATATCTTAACACGTACAATGACGCGTACATAAAATGAGGTCCCTCTCATAAATGCCTAGGACACAACCTTTAAAGGGGCCTTGATAGGAGGTCCCAGCCCTTTTGGAGACTTCTAGGGCTAATGCTGGTGGGACAGGTGTTTCTAAGCACCTAACCGAAGCCAAAATTTTGTTTGCCCTTCTTTGAAGGCACGTCTTCCCCTCCTAGCCCACTTAAAGGTGTTAGTAAATTAAAACTAACAAAAGAAGACCAGAAGACATCATAAAGCAAATAAACAAAAACCTCTTCTCCACCAGTGTTATGATTCAAAACAGGTCTCAGATGAGGGCCTCAGGCTGGCGTTGGAGCAGGTGGGGCCATGTCCCACTGAGCATGCAGCCTCCTCCCAGGGCCCCTGAAACTTTCTGGTTCCCTGTGTCTGTGACCCAGAGGTCCCTCTGGGGTCCTCATAGTCTGGCAGCTGCTCAGCCTAGGAGGACCAAACAGCCAAATGGCTACCCAGAGTCTTTTGTCCCTAGTCTCCTGAGGCTCCTGCTTTTAGGAAGAATATATATATTTTTAATTCTTTTTATTTTTATTTTTCAAACAGGTCTAAAACATTGTTTCTTTTTTATGGGAAAAAGAGTGGACTTTTGGGATAAACTGCTCTCTGGGGGGACTGCTGTGGGAAGGGAGTGTGTGCCTGTATGTGCGTGTGTGCGTGTTCCTTTTTGGAGATCAGCAGAGAATCTGAAGCAACTGAAATGTTTTGCTTTAGTTCCCCTGTGGCCTTGGTCTGGTTGCAGTCTACCACATCCTGGGTAGTTTTATACACACTGACTTCAGAGGCTGCTGCAGCCAGAGCCATGGCCTTAAACCTTGATGACAGGCCTGGAACCCATCTGTTCTTCTCAGCTTTTGTGTTTTCTAGTGTGCAGGTTCATGGGCATATATCTCTGTAGGGATGAACATGTCTGTGAGTAACAGAGGGCACAGTACTTAGTGCCTGTCTCCATGACCGACCGCTCACCACATATCATGGTCCACTTTGGTTTGTAGTATGGGGTTTTAGTGTGCAGTTTGGTCTATGGGTGATGCTCCAATCAACTGAGGAACCTGGCCAGGGGTGTTGGGACTCTTAAATTTTCATGTAGCTTCATGATGTAGCTACATCTAAATTCAAGATAGACCACTACTGAATCAGTATTATATCAAAATATAATGATGGCTTTCAAAAAGTGAAAACTAACCAGTTGCCTCTTTTGTATTTGACCTAGAAGATTACTATAACATACCACCTAATAAATGGGAATAATTTAATGTCAAATTTCCCCCCAAATATTAATATTCTGATTATAAAGGTTACACACTGGAGCTTTTCTACTTCCTGGAGAGAAACTTCTTCATTTCTGCTTTTCAGCCATGACCAAACTAGACTCTGAAACCTTGTTGGCAACTTTAGAATTAGAGCAAGAAAAAGATGGAAGAGATTATAAAGTCACCCAGTCCAACCCCTTCATTTTACACAGAAATTGCATGACTTAACCAGAATCAAAGAGCTAGTTAGTGGCAGAATAGCCAGATCTCCTAAATCATCATTCAGTGATTTTTCTAACCTACCTAATGCTTTTCCTCCTACCCTTATAATTTAGAGGTTTTATTGATGTATATTCTGACATTCTTGTTGTAAATAATTTGAGGATTGCTGACAGAAGATTGATTTCATTGAGGAAATTCCACAGGCAGTGATGGTGTTAATTAAGTTATTAAAATAAATTATTTTAATAAAAATTATTAAATTGAAAAAAATTATTAAAATGAAAACAGAAATTAAGGATCAAATGAAATATGTCTGGGATCACATTTGGCATGAGGAACAGCATTTTATAACCTATTTATTATCTAGGTATGGAGATGAGTCTAGTGCACATGAAATGATTGTTGAACGGATGTTTTGTGAAGTGATTGATTATATGGAGCAGAGAACATTTTTGTTGAGGTATGTAGGAGGAGTTGGGGCTAAATCCAGACCTGAAGAATGAGGAAGGTTTGGATATGCAGTTGCAGAAACAGGGCTTCCACGTAACAGCAAGCAGCATGTATGAAGTCGTGGAAGGGGCAGTGGAGCCGTGGGGTGGGGGTGGGGGGTGGGGCAATGGTTGTCTTTTATGTTCATGGGGACAGGTGAGGAAACCAGTCTGACTGGAAAATGAGGCCAAGTTGGTAGGGTTGAGTCAGATTATGAAGGATTTTGAAAGAAAGATAGAAGAGGTCAGGCTTGTAGACCACAGGAAGCTCACCTTGCATTTTGAGCTAAATTATGACTCTCTAGAGACCTGTTGGAGACTGTTACTTGGGCAGTTGGGTTTGCAGAGTGTGGGTGATTAGTTATGAGACACTTGAGTCTCTAGGCAAGAAATGTAAGATGGCAGAGACAGTGGAGATAGAAAAAGGAGAAAATGTAAAGACATTTCAAAGTAATAATCGCTGGGATAACTTTAAATTTGGTAGATTAAGAGAAAAAATTGTTCAAAGTAGGACTCAAAGGTTTTAACCTGGTTGACCAAACTCCAAGAAGTTGCTCTGTGTCCTTGAACTTCATTTCCTGATTGAAGCTGAGTGCTCCAATAGAACCTATTCCAGGTTGGCAATGTTTCTCCCCCCACATCTCTTTTCTTCTTGTTTCAAGTTACACGGCTGTTGTATTGAAGGCGTGTTTTAGTTCCCTTAAGAAAAAACAAGATTTGTAAAAAAGTTGTTTGGTTCATTGCACCTGCCTTCTGATTATTGTTGACCTTGCCACCTTGTTATCTCATTGTTAAATATATAGAGAAAGATCCTGGAACCCATTAGTCTCTGCAGGTGAGAATGTATTTAATCTATGGGAGAAAACAAAATTATTTACCTGGAATGTTTGTTCTCTGACGAGTTCACAAAGGTTTTTGTATTGGGAGGGCGGGGGTATTAGAAAGGGTTTAATTTATATCTATAACTAAGGGAGCCAGTTGGGGACATGGATAATACTAGGAGTCTGATGAAATTTAAAAAGATTCTAGGACATAGAAATCTGCAGATCTTTTACAAAGAGTGGAATTTTTTTTCTGTCCCAAGGGACATCCCATTCTAACACTGCCATATCTCCTTCATCCTGAGAGGCTGAGAAGATGATAGTGTAGAAGAGGACTGTGCCACAAGTTTTCCTAATGCTAGCAAACATTTATGTAGTAAATACATTATTATTATTATTATTATTATTATTATTATTTAATCTTCACAGTAATCTTGTGAGATAGATACTGGTATAATTATTCTCATTTTACAGATAATGATACTGGCAAAGGCTGAGAGAGGTAAAATGAGTTGGGTGTTAAACTGGCCATCTGACTTTAATCCTGAATTTTTCTCACTCTTCTGTGCAGAGCATGGGCAAAAAGTCAGGCACAGTGAATCTTGTTTACATGTTTTATTTTTTAATTTTGGACATTGATTATTTCTGGATTGTTTGGACTTGTCTGTTACAACAAGGAATTCGAGGATTGTGAATTTCTTTTCATTGGCTTTTAGGGCCTGTGAATCAATTATACTACAAAAGTAATATTTAACAGCTGTTTAAATTATCCAGTAAATCTAAATTCTTACTTGGCTTTTTACAAGATCCTGCTTGATGTGGGAAAAAATGGGTGTTCCATTTCTCTCTCTATATTTTGCTTCCTGGA
>NW_006299705.1:17069995-17084654 GCF_000327345.1 Myotis davidii
GCCCCCTTTTTATCACATTGTTAAATATATACAGAAAGAGCCTGGAACCCATTAGTCTCTGCAGGTGAGAATGTATTTAATCTATGGGAGAAAACAAAATTATTTACCTGGAATGTTTGTTCTCTGACGAGTTCACAAAGGTTTTTGTATTGGGAGGGCGGGGGTATTAGAAAGGGTTTAATTTATATCTATAACTAAGGGAGCCAGTTGGGGACATGGATAATACTAGGAGTCTGATGAAATTTAAAAAGATTCTAGGACATAGAAATCTGCAGATCTTTTACAAAGAGTGGAATTTTTTTTCTGTCCCAAGGGACATCCCATTCTAACACTGCCATATCTCCTTCATCCTGAGAGGCTGAGAAGATGATAGTGTAGAAGAGGACTGTGCCACAAGTTTTCCTAATGCTAGCAAACATTTATGTAGTAAATACATTATTATTATTATTATTATTATTATTATTATTTAATCTTCACAGTAATCTTGTGAGATAGATACTGGTATAATTATTCTCATTTTACAGATAATGATACTGGCAAAGGCTGAGAGAGGTAAAATGAGTTGGGTGTTAAACTGGCCATCTGACTTTAATCCTGAATTTTTCTCACTCTTCTGTGCAGAGCATGGGCAAAAAGTCAGGCACAGTGAATCTTGTTTACATGTTTTATTTTTTAATTTTGGACATTGATTATTTCTGGATTGTTTGGACTTGTCTGTTACAACAAGGAATTCGAGGATTGTGAATTTCTTTTCATTGGCTTTTAGGGCCTGTGAATCAATTATACTACAAAAGTAATATTTAACAGCTGTTTAAATTATCCAGTAAATCTAAATTCTTACTTGGCTTTTTACAAGATCCTGCTTGATGTGGGAAAAAATGGGTGTTCCATTTCTCTCACTATATTTAGCTTCCTGGAATGGTAACTTCTACCTGATCTTTGGGACCTTGGCTCAAAGCCAAGGTAGTTGTACAAGAGAAGGGTGAAGTGTTTAGTTATACTTACAAGGGCAGCATTTTGAGAAAAACGTTGCCACATGGTTGAAGGAAATGTTGGTTTGCAAACACATTTCATGTAGTTTGCCATAATTTCCCTCTTTCACCCCCCATTAGGCTTTCTTTTTGTTTGTTTGTTTGTTTTTTTAGAAAGAGTTTTTATTTTTTTTAAATCCTCACCCAAGGATATGTTTTTATTGATTTTAGAGAAGAACAGAGAGAGAGAGAAAGTGAGAAACATCTATCGGTTGCCTCCCATATGTGCCCGAACCAGGGTTTTAACCCACAACCTAGGTATGTGTCCTGACCAGGAATCGAACCCAAAACTTTTGGGTGTACAGGATGTCCCTCCAACCAACTGAGCCACTGGTCAGAAACCCCATTAGGCTTTCTTGATTAGCTTGTCTTTTGGCCTCTTGTCACTCTAAAATAGAGTTCTTTAAAAGGTGTCATGTTCTCTGCTTGAACCTGTGGCAAATTGTCAGCATTGCTCCTTTTTTAAATTCCAAAAAGATATGTTAGGCACCAAAGAAAATTGGCTGGCATTTCTTCTACGTGTGATATAATCATTGCATTCCCCAATTAAAGAGATCCTGAAAGGCCTGCTTGTTCTTTCTACTTTGTTCCTTTCTTCTTGACATGGATCCATTAAAAATATTCTCAGAAAAGGCATCACATTTATTAACCCTCATAAGAGAGTCCAACTTCTTTTTATTATTAATTTTAGTATTTAGCAATTTAGACTGTGTTTAAATAACAGAACAAAGCAGATGATGACAAGTTTGACCAACTCTGTAGCCAGTTTCCTGTTTGTCTTGGCCGGATTTTCAGCCAGTTGAATTGATGATGTTAACATTATCTATTCATAAGGAAGAAGACACCAGATTGGATTATGTGACCCTCAGGTCACAACGAGAGACCTAACCTCATTATCAGTAAATTTATCCTCTACCTAATCTCAATCCTTCAAGGGTGTTATTCAAGTAAACCTCTGAAGCTGCCCTAAGGAGGTGGAAATAGCCTCTTGGCATTTACTATGTAAGAAACCTCCATATACTAGAGGGTAAGAAACTTTGGATTCCTAGAATAAATCATCAGAGACCTTTTGCTGCTCATGTCATCCTAGGGACCTAAAATTGCTCATTACATGAAATAGCTTATCAACAAATTAGTACAAAGCCCAACAGTTCAAACCATTTGGTAAAAATGTGTTATTATTCTTTAAAAAAGAAGATTTTTTTATTGATTTTTAAAGAGAGAGGAAGAGAGAGGGAGAGAGACATAGAAACAAAAATGAGAGGGAAAACATTGATCAGCTGCCTCCTGCACACCCACACCGGGGAGGGAGCCTACAACCCAGGCATGTGACCTGACTTAAAATCAAACCGGCAACCTCTTGATGCATGGGTCAACGCTCAACCACTGAGCCACGTTATTATTTAGATGCCCTCCACCCAGAAGAGGACAAAAGAAGGTGATGAAACAAGACCAAGGTGATGGAACAGGACCAAGTTGTAGGGAGCAGAGAAAAGCCATTGGTCTAATCATTCCTGTCCAACAACTGTGGTAACTTTAGAGCAGGCATTCTCTCACTACTCAAATCTACCTCTGTGCAATGCTGCAGTTTGCTTCCATTTCATTTAACCATTTAGTAATCTGTTTTCTATGTATCCACAGTTGACCTTGTCATTTTCAAATCCTCGTGTTTGAAGGTCCTAGCTTAAGACTACTTCGTTACCATCTGAAGCGGAAGTGTCTGACTCCATCTGAGTGAGGGCTATTCTTGGTTGGGTTTAGCAGATCCTTAAAGTACTTCATCAGATGAAATGAGATGAGAGACCCACACTATAGTGCTCTGAGCGGGGCAGTGTCATTGACCCTCATCAGAGCTGGCAAAAGGATGATCTATTCTGAATGAATGGGGAAGCTCTTTGAGCTTTAACAGTTTGCTCACCTAAAAATGTAATGTTTTAGAGGGCTTTGGATTTAATTCTATCATCAGCACCCACACCCCACACTTTTTGTGTGTGTGTTCACTCTTTTTTAAAATTTATCTTTATTGTTGAAAGTATTACAGATGTCCCGTTCCTCCCTCCCCTCCCCAGGCTTTCACCACACTATTGTCTATTCATGGGTTATGCATATGTACATATAAATTCTTTGGTTAATTTCTTCCCACCCCTTTCCACCCTTCCCTTTAAGATTCCAGTCTGTTGCATGCTTCAATGTCTCTGGATCTATTTTGTTCATCAGTTTATTTTGTTCATTAGATTCCACTTATAAGTGAGATCATGTGACACTTGTCTTTCTCTGATTGGCTTATTTCACTTAGCATAATACTTTCCAGGTCCCTCCATGTTGTCTCAGGGGTAAGAGATTTTTTACTTAGCTGTACATGCTACAAAGTTCATGGGTGACACCCAGGTCTTTATTGGGATTTCAAGGTAGGACAGGCTCTTTTTTATTCCTTTAAAATTATTTTTCAATTATAGTTTAACATTCAATATTATTTTGTATTAGTTTCAGGTGTACAGCATAGTGGTTTGACAATAATATACTTTACAAAGTGTTCCCCTGATATTTCCAGTACCCACCAGGCACTATAGATAGTTATTACAATATTATTGACTATATTCCCTATGCTGTACTTTACATCCCCATGACTACTTTGTAACTACCAATTTGTACTTCTTAATCCCTTCATCTTTTTCCACCCAATCCACAAAACACCCCACCCCTCTGACAGCCTTCAGTCTGCTCTCTATATCTTTAAGTCTGTTTCTATTTTGTTGTTTATTTTGTGCTTTAGATTCCACATATAAGTGAAATTATATGGTGTTTGTATTTTTCTAACTGACTTATTTCACTCAGCATAATATCCTCTGGATCCATCCATGCTGCCACAAATGGTAAGATTTCATTCTTTCTTATGGCCGAGTAATATTTCAATGTATATATGTATCATCACTTTTTATCTATTCATCTATTGATGGGCACTTGGGTTGCTTCCAAATCTTGGCTATTGTAAAAAAAAGCTGCAATAGCCCCTGCTGGTTTGGATCAGAGGATAGAGCATCGGCCTGCAGAGCAAAAGGTCCCAGGTTCAATTCATGACAAGGGCACGTACCTTGGTTGTAGGCTCCTCCCCGGTCTGGCCCAGATCAGGGTGTGTGCAGGAGGCAACCAATCAATGTATTTCTCTCACATCAATGTTTCTGTCTGTCTTTCCCTCTTCCACTCTCCCTAAAAATCAATGGAAATATATCCTTGGGTGAGGATTAAGAAAATAAAAAAATTGCTGCAATGAACATAGGGTGCACAGTTTCAGGGATTCAGAGAGACAAGGCTGTACAGTAATAGACTTCAGCGTAATAACCTTTGTTCCAGGGCTAGACCCATTCCCAAGAGAGAGAATAAAGTCCTCTTGTTATTTATTTATTTATTTATTTATTCATTCATTCATTTTTAAATCTTTTTTTTTAAATATATTTTTATTCATTTCAGAGAGGAAGGGAAAGGGAGATAGAGATGGAAACATCAATGCTGAGAGAGAATAATTGATCGGCTGCTTCCTGCACGCCCCACACTGGGGATCAAGCCCGCAACCTGAGCATGTGCTCTTGACTGGAATTGAACCCGGGACCCTTCAATTCTCAGGCTGATGCTCTATCCACTGAGCCAAATCGGCGAGAGCTTGAGCATCTTTTTATATTTCTATTGGCCATCTGTATAGGACAGGCTTTTCTTAAGTCACCTTTAGTTTCTGAGACATGCCTGGTGGGCTGTGTAAGGGGGGCAGTTTCTGGTCAACCCAGCTTCCAAGCTCTTCCCCACCCCGACCACTAGAGGATCACCATCTTCTCTGCCACAGTCCTATCCTGGCCTGAAAGTAGACCAGTGGCCTTGATCTTTATTTTCCTGGGCCTGGCATGAGTCCTTCACACATGGTTTATATCTGGTGGCCAGGTGTGAATGCTATCTGCCATCTCTGTTGGAGCCTCTTCCTTCCCACATGTGTTGGTTTCTGGCTCAGTTTACCAGCCTAATTTTCCAGGTAGTTTTAGCCCACCACCCCAGCTCTTGTCTCTTCTCTCCTGTGGCCTGCTGTCTGAACTCCCTACTGACTCATCTCACAGCACATAGAATGTAGTGTCCTGTGAGGCCAGCAGTGGATCTCTAGCCTTAAATTGCGTGTGTTAAAATGCTGGCTCGACGACCTTTGAGTTTGGGCAAGTGATCTAACCTCTCCTTAGTTTCGTCATCTTACTTTCTTTACCTTTCTTAGTTTCTTTATCTGTGAAACAGAGAAATAATAGTATCTACCTCACAGAATTGTAAGAATTAAATGAGACAATACATGTAAAATACTTAGAAAATGCTTAATAAGTATAAGCTGCTTTCATTATCATTATTACTGGCTTACTCAGAGCCATGAAACCATTCATTGCCTGCTTGATTATAGATTTTGTCTGCTACATGAAATTGAGTTCTCTACATCCTTTGGATATTGTCCATTGTGCTGCCCAACACATGAGTTCCTAGCTGCTTAGTCTCCCCCATCTTCATCCACCTCCCTCATAACATCAGCTGTGTTTTGCCCAACCAGCTTCATTTATGACAATTTGTTCTCTCCAGTTCTTGCTTTCCTCCCCCTGATTGAAGTGACAAAGTTCCTTCAGCTTTATTGGCTTTAATTTCTAATCATTTGATCGTCTTTCTGCCTTTAAACCTTTACATTGAATAATAAAGGCATACAATTTTATCTTGGTGGTCTGAAATCTTTTTAAAAAATGTAATTGACATTATGAATCTCTAAGGTAAATTATGTGTGGTAATATTTACAAATACTGTTTGACAGTGATCAGTCATCCTCTAAGAGGGATTAGCAATCTTTTGGATAAAAAAAATTCAGATCTTCATTTATTGTGATTTTCTGAGTAGGAGCAGGGGTGATGTCCCTGTCTGAGAAGTGGTAAAGGTGAAGGTAGCAAGAGTGGAGGGAAAGCAGGAGTGAAGAGTGGCCTAAAGCGCATGGTCTCTGCATGTCTGTGTGGTAAGCTTGTCTGGTGGGTGTAGGAATCATTTCAGGACATTCTAGGGTCAGCAAAAGTGACAGAGGATTGCAGAAAAGGGCGGGTAATTTTCCCCAGCCTTTAAAAATACAAATCACTCAGGGAAGAGTCACATCTTAAACCTTTACAAACATCCAAACATTATGGGGGAAAAACATATAAAACTATGTTTTAAAATGGTTCTTATATTTTAGTATATTTAAATTACATGTTAAGATATTTAAAAGAAAAAAATAAAGCACAGCTCTTAGAAGAAATAGAGCGAAAATTCAGAAATTCAGAGTAAACTCAACTGTTATTGAAAATCCATCCTGTATCCAGCATTTGCCAAGGACTTATGAACACAAAATTGGCTAAGACACATCTCTAGTTCTCAAAGAACTCACAATATAGTAGAGGGTGTGGGTGACACATACAGTACTGAATACTGTTCAATGTTGCAGATGGCCTATCAGGCTAGATTTCCTCTATTATAATGGGGCAAAGGATGGGCTGGCTCTGGGAAGTTTTATTATCAAGTATTCTCTCTTTATATCCTTGTTTTTTGTTAATTGTATGTGTGGCTTTTTGTGCAAGTCATCTCAAATCCTTTTGAGAAGTAGAAAATATCCTTTAACAATCAATCAATGAAGATAATCCTCTGATAAAGTAAAATCTGAATACATGAATCATAGAGTAATCTTAAACCATTATATATAAGACATCCCTCAAAGAAGTAGGCTGTTCAGAAAAAGTCTCAGAGTGAATTAGCTGAAGGACTTGTCAGAGGTCATTCTCCGCCCTGCCCCCGCTACCCCAAAGAGATTATCTCTGGGTAATTTCCTTGCATTCATATGTCAATCTCCTGTTCTTTTTACTCTAGCTGAGCCACAAAGAGTCTGGACAGGATTTTGAAGGAGGATTCTCCCTGTGGGAATGCTAGTGAAATTCTGATTCCGGGATATTATAGGAGGGGGAAATGGGACCTGCCTAGGTGGATATGAAGGAGACCGTTAAAAATTTGATCCTCTGTCTAATTCCATGTCTGATCCCAGGGAGCAGGTTGAAGAGGTACACTTTCACTCAGTAGTTCCAAAGCACAATCAGGTGACTATGTATAGTGGAAATGTTTTGGATTCTAAAAATTAAGTCAGGGAGAAATTTTGGGCCTGAGAAGCAACATTGCATTAAATTAGACAAGTAGTGACAGAAGTAAAATAAATCATGTGATTTATATGGGTTTGCATTTCTTTAAATCTTATTTTATGTAGTTTTAAAAGAAATTTATATTGTTTACAATCAGCAATGTAAATGAGTAGTTTTCTATTTATGTTGTTAGTTTAGTAAATGCTTCTTTTATACAAAAGGAAAAAGTGGCTTAATTCTATGCTAAATATTCAGAGAGATTGTCTGATGATAGACGGCTGGAGTACATGACAGTAATCCAGGGCTCCATTGTATCCCCCAGTGGCAACAACAGGCCTACTCATTCCACCCAGGAAGAATTAACCAGCCTTGTAAATCCAAATGTACTGAGTGACAGTAAACATTAAATCATGCCAGGGATTGGTTGGCAAACACTTTAAATCAAGAATGGGGCATATTTTATTGTCATTGCTTTCTCCTGTATCCTCCATTGGGTGATAATTTTATGAGAGCAGGGACTACATTTGACTTACTTAAAATTACATCTCTAGAGCCTAACAGTATGTCATTCATAGTTGGTATTTGAGAAAAGTTACTAAATAAACACAAAAATGGGATGAGGCATGAGGGGTGAGGAGGGAAACAAATCAGGGAGGTAGGAGGACCTCAAAATTTATATTTATTTTCCAATTTGCCAACAGTCCTTCTTGGCTTTCCCATGAGCCAGAGACGGTTAACTCCCTAGAAAGGTGTATTAAGTATCAAAGACAGTCTTAGGTTTAGTTTTCAAAGTATAGATTTGTCTTTCCATTGACAGCATATTTCTTAATATTAGTAATTTGATTGGTAGTTTCTTTGCAGCCTTAGAACTAATACTTCAATGCAAAGATATGGGATTTCAGACCAAAGCATATTTTCCATCACTTAAAATGTACCAAATCAAATAAGACTGTTGTCTCCGGTGAATCCTCAGCATGTGGGCTGTCCATTTTATAGCCTTGTTGTGCAAGTGTCTGTTTAATTCATGTGAATCAAGTGGAAACAACAAACAGAAGAGTTTTAACTGCAGAGATAAAGTAACCATCTGAATTACAAAGCCAAGAATGACTCCAAGTTAATGGACACACACTTGGAAAGGCTTAGGAGAGCCCAAAAGAACAGACCGCAAAAATACAAGTGGGGGCCTTGCAAAGAATCTTCTTTATAGAGATTAAGGATTAGTGCTTTGACAATATGATAGCACATAGAAAAATAGCATTAGGAACTGAAAAAGCCATCTTCTAAAGGAGCCTTTCTCACCCAGAGTGCGAAAGACGCCTTTCAGCCGGAGTGGAGTGTGCCACTGCCTGGTGCCAGGGAGCTGCAGCGTTGGCAGACAGCTTCACACAGCACCTTCCCCGCAGGAGTGCCAGCAAGGAGAGGCTTCCAGAGCGTGTCTGCACAGGAGAGCAGACAGCTCAGGTTCCTTAAGGTCTAAATACGGCGATTCATTCTGACTAAGATTTCTCCTTAGTCCCTGATGACTCCAGAGACAGTAGCCCTGTTGGTTTCATTGTGTTATTTAAAACAGTGTATTGAAGAAAATGTTAATAGGACCCCAGGACTGACTATGTACATTATACCACAGTCAAGTACGCTTTATATACTTTTTATCATCATCAATCTCTCTATTTTATATATTGCTAGCCAGACTTCTTAGGCCTTCCTAGAATTTCAGTGAACAATTCCAGACATCCCAGAAACATTTTATGTAAAAGTACTATTTTTCAGTATCGAGCATATGGAAGTAAAAAATTGACCATCACTTCAAAGGTACGTTTTTAGACGGTAAATAAACAGAAACTTGTTTTAAAAATGCAACAAACCTGGGCAAGATGTAGTAGTCTGGAGATAAATTCAAGAGCATGAAGGATAGCAGAAAGGGAGGAGCAATCTGGGTGGAATGTTTTACAGCCCTGTGACTGCAAGCGTGGGCTGTGAACCAGCAACGTCTGCAACATCTGGCAGAATCTCGGTTCCCCTCCTGCCCCCAACCAACTGAATCTCATTGCTAAAAGGATTTCCAGGTGATTTGTATGCACGCTGAAGTTTGAGAGCTCAGTTCTGAGTAAATCTGCAATTGCTAGGGCTCTGAAACTTCAGTATGTATGAGAAATACTTGGGGGAAGTTGTTAAAAAGGCAAGTTCAGGGCCCCAGATCAAAGAGGTTCTGATTCCATAGGCCTATGTGGTAGCTGGAAATATGTATTTCTAACATATTTCCCAGGGTTCTGGCACAGGTGGTCCTGGACCACATGTTAAGAAATTGCTGCTCCTGATAACAAGATCTGGTGAAGGAAGAATATGCTTACAAAATAAAATCTATTGGAGCAGTACAATGTGTTGAAGCAGCCCTAGAAGCTTCCTTTCTGGGAATAGTATAATGAAGTTCCCTGCATGAGACATGGTAACTGCTTGCAGGACTACCACATTCTCACCTTCCTGCTTTATCTGTGTTCTAAGTGCTCTGAGCTCGTTGCTACTTCCCACAATTCACTGTGCCGCTTCAACAACTCAGTCTTTGCTAAGCCGTTTTCTCTGCGCAGGTGTCAGGGTCGGAAAGGCTGTGTTTGGATTCTAGCGTACGGCATGTACAGCTGGGTGACTTCAGATAAGTGATTCACAATCTCTGACAGTTTCCTCAGGTGTAAAGTGGATACTGTGGTACCTGTTTTATGGGGTTATTGTAACAATTACAGGAGAAATGGTGTGTGTAAAATATAGCACAGTGCGTAGCATATAGGCCTTCCTAGAATTTCAGTGAACAATTCCAGACATCCCAGAAACATTTTATGTAAAAGTACTATTTTTCAGTATCGAGCATATGGAAGTAAAAAATTGACCATCACTTCAAAGGTACGTTTTTAGTATTGGATCACAACTACTGTTTGTACTTTTTTTTTTTTTGGTCTGGAGAGGTCACATTTTTTCCTTCTAAGTTTAGTTGCTCTCTGTAGTATTCCTTGATGAACTCATGCATCTGTAGTCTCATAGTACATAAACATTTCTCTCTGTGTCCTTTTTGACATGTGTTACTGTCTCTCCACTGACGTGAGAGCTCATCAAAACAAATAAGCAAATACGACCAAAAACAAACCCTGTCTTATCCCTTTTTGCAGTTTTAGCACCTTGTGTATAATAATAAAAGCAAGGTGCTTGTTTATATGCTCTGCACTGTTCTAAACACTCTCAATATATTAACTCATTTACTCCTCAGAGCAAACCTATTAGATAGCTACTGCTTTTTATCTCCATATTAGAGATGGTTAAGTGAGGTTAAGTAATTTGTCCCAAGTCACACTGCTAAGTGGTAACCTGTAATTTGAATGCAGGCAGTCTAGTTTCAGAATTCACAATTTAGCAGCCCCTCAATGAAAGCTTGTTGAATTGCATTACACTGTGAGTACACCAATTCCAGGTGAGGTCTTTCCTCCTCAGAAGATGGTGTTTGGAAGATGACAAAGGAGCAAGTCAAATCATTGTGCAATTTTATGATGAATCTTATTAAGTTGAAATAATATGAAAACAAATTAGAGATATAAAATGTTTAGTGGGTTCCTTTTGAAAGGAAACCTCCATGGATGGAACTGGAGAGCATTATGCTAAGTGAAATAAGCCAGTCAATGAAGGAAAAATACCACATGATCTCACACATTCATGGATAATTGAGACCATTATAAACTTTTGAACAATAATAGATACAGAGGCAGAGCTGCCTCAAACAGATTGTCAAACTGCAGCGGGAAGGCCGGGGAGGGTTGGGGGGCAGGAGGTAGGGGGGTAAGAGATCAACCAAAGGACTTGTATGCATGCATATAACCATAACCAATGGACATAAGACACTGGGGGATAGGGGAGGCTAGGGGACTGTCTAGGGCAGGGGGGAAAAATGGACACATATGTAATACCCTTTGTAATAAAAAATTTAAAAAAAAAGAAAGGAAACCTCAAATCTATTATGAAATTGTGATAATAAACATTCAGATTATTTCAGAGAGCAAGATTTTATAGAATAGCCAGGAGGAAATTAAGACTTCCTGACTCAGAGATTTCTTTTTCTTTCTTTTTTTTGGTGTATTGAGGTACAATTTATATGCCATAATCTTGCTCATTTAAGTTTACAGTTTAATGAGTTTTAGTAATCATCTATAGCTGCATAACCACCACCACAATCAGATAAAGAAAAATTCCATCAACCTATTAAGTACCCTTGTGGCCCTTTGCAGCTGATCCTCTCTTTTGACCCTTGGCCCTAGGCAACCATTGATCTGCTTTCTGTCACCATAGTTTTACCTTTTCCAGAATGTCATATAAATGGAATCATACAAAATGGTCATCTTATGTGTTGGGATTGTTTTATGGAGCATAAAGTTTTGAGATTATCTGTATTTTTTTTTATCAGTAGTTTTCCATTCTTATTGATAACTAGTGTTTCACATTATAGACATACCATAATTTCTTTATCCATTTGCTAGTTGATGGGCATTTGGGTTGTTTCCAGTTTTGGATTATTGTGAATAATGCTGCTATGAACATTTATGCATAAGTCTATTTGTGGAAATATGCTTTCATTTCTCTTGGGTAAATACCCAGGAATTGGATTACTGAGTTAGATGGCAAGTCTATGTTAACTTTATAAGATGCTGCCACACTGTTTTCCAAAGTGGCTGTATTTTTATACGTTCCCCCAGCAATGTACTACAGTTCTGTTGCTTCTGTTCTTCACAACACTTGATATTATTGCCAGTCTTATTAACTTTAGCTATTATAGTAGATGTTTAGCGGTAGCTCATTGTGGTTTTAATTTGCATTTTCTTGATGGTTAATGATGTTGAACATCTTTCTTGGGCCTATTGATTATTTGCATATCTTCTGTGATTGTCTGTTCAAATCTTTTGTTCATTTAAAAAATTGGGTTATTTCCTTATTGAATTGAGATAAATATTTTCCAAATAAATACTCTGATTATAATCCTTTATCAAATGCAAGGTTTGAAAATATTTTCTCTAAGTCTGTGGGTTGCATTTTTTGTTATTTTAATTGTAACTTTGTAGAGCAAACATTTAAACTTTTGAAGAAGCTCATTTTGTCCAATGTTGTTCTTGTTTTTGCACTTTTTGTGTCTTGTTTAAGAAATCTTTTCCTGACTCAGTGTCACAAAGATTTTCTTCTGAAAGTTTAATAGTTTTTTAAACTATTTAGGTCTACCACCATTTAAAGTTAATTTTGAGTCTGACATAGAGATTTATTTAATTTTTGTATTTTTTAAAATACATTTTTATTGATTTCAGGGAGAGGGAGAAAGAGAGAAACATCAATGATGAGAGAGAACATTGATTGGCTGCCTTTTGCATGGCCCCCACTGGGGATCAAACCTGCAACCCGGGCATATGCCCTGACTGGGAATCAAAGCATGACCTCCTGGTTCATAGGTCAATCCTCAACCACTGAGCCACACTGGCCAGGCCTGGCATAGAGATTTAAATTTTGCTTTTGCTGGAGTCCTCTCTTCTTGCTAATGTGCCATATTGCTCATCATGTAACCAGTTAGGTGGAACATGGCCATGTAGAAATTAGAATAAGAGAGCATGTGGATATGAGACTCCAAGTAACCTTTTAAAGATGGTAGGTATTCAGTTCTCAAGTCCCACAATAAATGGGATTGTTTAAGTAAGCTTGTTACTTTTTTTGTGGGGTTCGTAGAAAGAATGAGGGAAATATCTCATGGTAGATATGGAGTGTCAGTCATTTTTTGAAGTCATTAAACTTTGGGTAGACAGATATGTTTGAATCAGTTAACAGAAGAGAATAAGGTCTGACTGAAATGCCTACTTAGGACTCCAAGTTTTGTTGAATCTTCTAAATATGAGGCCAAGTGATATTATTTTGCTTGGTTTTTACTTTTCTTCTCATTTCCAGGAAGCACAAAGTTCTTTTTGGAGGAGGAAAAACACTTTTTTTTTTTTTATTGGTGCAAACCTGTTTGAAACAGGGAAGGACCAATCTTGGGAAAAATGTTCAGCCTGATGTCTTTTTTCCTAGCCTAACTTTTGCCCAGAACCACTCCCACACGCTCGGTTCCTAAGATAGTCTGAAGTTTCAAAATGCCAACAAAAAATTCTCTGTATTTCGGCTGTTTTGGATTGTTAATTATTGGTGGCAATGGATGAGTGTTCAGCACCTTGGAACTTTTGCAAAAGAAACTTAGTAAGGATACGTTTGCTGTAGTTGGAAAAGTATTTGATGAACAGCTGACCTTTCAAATGTTTACATGAGTTGAATCTCTGAACTGCTAATGTTAGGAAGGTCCAAGTTCTAATTCAGACTTAGACACTGAATCCCTTTGTAGGTAAAGCCTTTAAATATCTTCAGTTTTTTCTTTTTCTTTCTTTTTTTTTATAGGCTGACTTCAACCACCAATGAATGGGTTCATATTTGTGAATATTTTGAGAGAATAAAAGGCACTTTCTGAGGGCAGTGCCCTATTGTTCCCCCTCATGACTGTGGTTTGCCCCTCACCTGAAGTAAGTGGGTAAGTCATGTGCCAAGTTTGCATTGTAAAAAGGAAATGGTTCTACAGGTCTTTAAACATGGAATGGAAAAAATATGTTTCTTTCACTTGGAGCTTATGAATAAAGCTTCCACTGTTCTGAGGAAAAAATGCAAAAGGAAGCCTAGTTGTCTGGATTAGGTCACTTATAAATACCTTTAAAAATATTTACATAGATCTCCACGGAGTAACCAATTCGCTCAGCACATTCCATAAAAATTTCTTCTCAAGTAATTTCTTTTGGAAATTAATGCATATATATTTTTTGTCTAATGTGTCTTTCAAGAGCCCAAAGTGCATGGTGTTCTTTTAACTTAAAGAAGCCAATGCATACATCTAAAAGAACTAGGTTGATGGGCTGAGGAATAAAGCTAGGGTTGAGGAATTCGGAAAGGCCTCTTTTCTATTGTGGCTTCTCCCCACCCCCACCCAAGGTCCTGTTTCAGCATTATTTTTTTCTTACATTCAATTGCTTCATTGCTTGAGTTCCTCTTTTAGATGAGTTTCTGCATCCCTCAGCAAGTGCCCCAGGCAACATGGCTCTCTCACTGTAAGCAGTTCCACAACTCTCCCGTTGTGGTTCTGGACGTTATACAGGGAGCAGCAGCCAGGGCACTTCCATTTCTTCAGTGGAAAAGGCCACTTTGAAATTGTTCTAAAAGCATAGATCATTTTAGTTGCATTTAGAGTATGAAGGGAATTCTCAGGGAATTACATGTCTTAGTCATAGACCTCATCTCATTGACAGAGGGAATTCCCTCTTCCCCTTCTCTCCGGCTGGCGTTCTCAAGTACAGATGCATGTCTTTTTGGGACCCAGGCACTGACTAGCCTAGCAGTCTCATTAGGCTTCTTGAAAGGGCTTTTGGTGAAAGAAGC
>NW_006299705.1:17085990-17114543 GCF_000327345.1 Myotis davidii
GAGGGTTGTATGTAATGATTGGAAACAGGAAAAAGAAATCAAGACAGTTGGCCATCCCTGTTGCAGTGTGATCTGGAATGGAGAAGAGAGGTCACATTTAGGTGTTCTATTTGATCTATATAGTATTCAAAAATTTAAAAAAAAAACACAAGAAACAAAAATCAAAGCCCACCACCACCACCAACAAAAGTTTTTAACTTAATATTTAAAGAAAAACAAAGGAAAAAGAAATCAAGACAGTTGGCCATCCCTGTTGCAGTGTGATCTGGAATGGAGAAGAGAGGTCACATTTAGGTGTTCTATTTGATCTATATAGTATTCAAAAATTTAAAAAAAAAACACAAGAAACAAAAATCAAAGCCCACCACCACCACCAACAAAAGTTTTTAACTTAATATTTAAAGAAAAACAAAAATAACAAACAAATAAATAAAAACCCAAACCAAACTTTCCAGCATTTAAAATCTTGAGGTTTCACACAAAAATCTAGAATCTCAGCTTCTTTTGAAAAAACTGGAAGATCTGGTGTCTCTGAATCTGCATTTTGATGTGGCAAAATTGACTAGATTGGAGCAACAGTGGCTCCTTTGGGAGCTCTGAAGGCTCATATCACCAGCTTGTGCCCTGGAGAAATGATCTAGAGGGTTTACACACTCAGACTAAAGGTCCAAATATATCATCTTAAATCATTCTTTTCACTCTCTTGATATCGTTCTTTTTTTTGAATAGGAAATAGACTTGGGAAAGCATGATAAAAGAATGAGTGGCTCTTTATCATGTTTTCCCACGTCAATTTCCTGTTCAAAGGACAGAGCTATGCAGTGGTTCTCAACCTTCCTAATGCCACGACCCTTTAATACTGTTCCTCATGTTGTGGTGACCCCCAATTTCATTGTTACAAATTGAACATAATTAAAGCATAGTGATTAATCACAAAAACAATATGTAATTATATATGTATTTTCCGATGGCCTTAGGTGACCCCTGTGAGAGGGTCGTTTGACCCCCAAAGGGGTCGCGACCCACATGTTGAGAACCGCTGATCTAGAGAGAGTGAAAAGAATGACTTAAGATGATATATTTGGACTTTTATTTGGTTCTTTATGGTCAGAAATTCATGAGGTTATTCAAATAACTTGAATTTAAATACTATACTGATTCAAATATACCTCCTTTGATTTTTCTGAGGGCAAGGTATATATGTGCTATGTATTATGTAGGCTTAAAAAGAAAATTAAATATTTTTCAAAATAATTTATTTAGACATTTAGGGCCTTTAAGAAAAACTTTGTAAGTGTGACCACTTGACAGCAAACTAAACTAGTCTCCACTGTAGTCTGATAAGTACCAAGATTAGTATATTTATATCTAGAGAGAGGTAAAGTGACAATCAAACATACCAATACCTCTTTGCTGAAAAGTATGGGTCAATATCTTTTGTTTATAATTCTGCATTCCAATAGATACAATTGTTTCTTAGACTAGACTTCCTGGCATTCATTCTTTTTTCCTAATAGCATCCTGATTTCCTTCTGTGCTGTTATCTCTCTCCCATCTAATGTAGTTCTAGGGGTTTAGGAGGTGGTGGTGATGAATCAAACTACCTTGGATTCCCACTAGAGAAGCTCTCTACTGCTGGGTATGGGCTAAGGATGGGCATATGACTCAAACTTGGACAATTCAATTCTCCTGGTCATTTGAATTTTAAACAGAGTGGTGCAAATTCAAAAGCAATAGTTGAAACTCATGCATTCCTGGGATATTGGTCTGTGTTTGCCTGGTCAGTCAGACATGGGCTGTCAACCCAGTGCTCCCAGGGACACTCCTTGGAGGGAAAGAAAGGACGGAAGAAGGGACTATTACTAAGCAAGAAGTTTTGATCCCTCCATCCTCTTCACATTTTCCCCTCCCGAATGTCATTGTGATAAAAAGATAAATGTAATTCTAATCTAAATTTAGTCCATTCTTTCAGTCAGAATATTTCTTTCCTTACTTTTGCAATTAAGCATTCTAATTGTCTTTTCCCACTCCAAAATTGTGTCTTTTAGGTTGGCAGGGCTTTAAATAGTATTAATCATAATTTCTAATTATTAAGCTATTTCAATGATTGAAGAAAATTTCTCTGATTATAGGATACTGTTGAATAAGGGGGTACTTTTAGAATCTCATTGGACAGTTTCAAGTTTGTTAGAAAAAAAATCACAAAGGCAAAAATATGAGTTTTGAGAAACTACTGTTTTTAGCTTCAAACACTAGCTTTTGTTCTTATTAGAAGTAGAGAAAGGTTTTGCCGCAAACTTGAGATAATATTGCTTAAGTTAAACTTCATTTTAACAGGATGAGAACTTTTCTGAATTTCAGCAATTTTGAAATGCTGAGATACTTTCGTTTTTTCCTTTATAACCCAACTCTGAAACTCACAATTTATTCCTTGGATTGTGAATTCCCAAGCCTCAAAAGCATTTTTAATCTTTTTTTTTTTTAACAACAACAACAAAATAACACTGACAATATCTGAGTTAGATAAATCCCAGGTAAGGGTAAGTCCTCTTGTATTAGCCCTGCTATTCAAATAAAAATCCTGGGGCCTGCAGTGGTTTTGCTGCACCCATGTATGTGAGAAAACAAGTGAGGAGCCTAGTTAAAGGGAGTGGAGTTAACTCTCAGACTTCATGTGCCCTTTAAAAGGAACTGCCTTGGTGTCAATGTCACTCAGCCACATTCCCACTGATTTTTATAGCGCAAAGTTATGAGGACTTTTTTCCCCAGCTGGGGAAAACTGGGCTAGGGGTCTAGTGTGGGTCTGGGACCCCTTGTGCCTCATGGGGGTGTGGGTAGGGCTCTGCTGCAGGGATATCCCTCCTGATAAAAAAAATAGCACACATGAGTATCTGACCAGCTTGGTCCATGCCTCTGCCCCTTTTACCAGTCTCAATGTGCTTTCTTCTTTACTTCTTTAATTGTAGGATTTTCATTCAGCCAGAATTCAGGTGGTTCTGAATGATGGTTATTCTGTATTTTAGTTGTAATTTTGATGTGGTTGTGGGAGAATGTGGGTACCGAGTTTACTTATGCCACCATATTGGTTCTAAGTGTAAGAATGATCTAGGTTTTTGACTTATAGAAATGGCATCTCTTTGAAATGTTCTATTTTTGTTAGAAATTCTTAGATTACACATATTAGGCTTATAATAATAGTCCCTTGAATTTGAACAAGTTTATGAGAAACACTCATATCCATTATTTTTGCCTGTTCACACCCATCCTCTATGAAATCAAGAGGATGGAAGCCTATAGGTTAGGAGATGGTTCATCATTCTTTGCTCTGACCTTTAGGCCAGGGCTTGCTTTGTTTTTACTAACCATGTGGTAGGCTTAAGGAATACATTATTAACTTGAAATAAAAATAATTTCCTTCCTAAAGGCTTATTTGTATTAAAATAATGATGGGGGCTCATAAATTAAGTTTCTGACACCTTTACATTGTTGTCACGAGTTTTAGGGTTTTATTTTAAGAAGCTATTTTCCAAATTGAAGTTCAGCATGGTGGAATAATCAACTCTGGCCTATCTGCTTGAGAATTGTTTACTTGGTGGATTAGTAAAATGGTTGTGTGTTGTTTCCAAGGCTGGCTTCTTACTGGGGATTCCACAGAGTACAAAATAGTTTTAATAGAAAAGTCAACATATTGGAAATATCTTCTGAATTGTTAGACTAATGTACCTATTGTCCAACTCCCCAGTGGGGAGACTTGAGTGATGATTTTGTGAATACTTATAATTGAAAATCTTAAGTCTTGCAAACATATTAGACACAAAAAAGTCTGTCTTTTCTTAAAATTGTCTGCTTAAAATTTTTCCTCCACTCTGCCTATTTCATGGTCTTTTTATTATCTTCTCAGAGTTCCGAGGCCTACGGGTCTATTCAGGTGCCTCTTCTTTCTTCCATAAACAATGTTTCCAGTTGGTGCTGTCAGATAGGCAATATTTGTTTGTTTGATTGACTTTTCAGAATTTTAGACCTGGAAAAGTATTAGGTTTTCTCATCAAAATTTAATCATCCTGATCATCAAGATTGTTTATATTTGCTCAGATCAAACTTTCCCCATTTCTTAATTTTTTTTGTGAGCTAGAGCTAATAAAACCTCCAAAAACTTTTATTAAGGCAGTTAAATTGCACTTTAATCTTTTGTTTTTTCTCTAAATAAATAATCTAATCCCAAATATTTAAAGATTTTTAATTTTTAATGATTTTTCTTCTTTTTTTAAATACCCTCTAATTTATATCTTCAAATCATACCCAACTATATGGTTAACTCAGATTTAACTGTAATTCATTAGAACTTTCAAATTCTTTTCACCTAATTGTGTAAACCCCTTAAGAATAGAGACCTTAATTTGTTTCATATTCCTCTTTTCATTATAGCAGTCCACAAAATTAGTGCAGGTGGGGAGAGGGTCCCTCAGCCCAGCCTGCACCCTCTCCAATCTGGGACCCCTTGGGGGGTGTCCAATACCAGCAGTTGGACATCCCTCTTGCAATCTGGGATGGCTGGCTCCTAACTGCTCACCTGCCTGTCTGCCTGATCGCCCCTAACTGCTCCCCTGCCAGCCTGTTCTCCCCTACAGGCTTGATCGCTTCTAACTGCTCTCCCCTGCTGGCCTAATTGTCCCTAACTTCTCTCCCCTGCTGGCCTGATCACCCCTAACCACCTCTGCCTTGGCCCTGCCACTGTGGCTTTGTCTGGAAGGACATCCGGAAGATGTCAGGTTTAATTAGCATATTACCCTTTTCTTAATATAGATAGCGTAGAAAGTACCTGGTACGTTCATAGGAGAAACCTCATACATGGTTATTTGCTTAATGAGCAAACTGATTGTAATCCGTACCTTTATTTCATAATAATAACAGTAAACACTTTTAGCACTGATCTCATATAAATATTAGACAAGGTAACAAAAAATGCAAATTGTTGGTATAGAACTAAAGGTTATGGCAGCTATGAATGCATAAACATGTATACTGAAGATAATGGTAAAGTTATCTCAATCTCATTTTATTTTATATCCTTTCACCTTCTTTTCTTCATCCTTTGATATTTGATTAAGACATCAATTGACTTTAATGACTAGTCTTACATAGTTAGCCTCTTTCCCCCTTGATTAATTTTTTTAAATGACTATCCCCATTCTTAGCACAAAAACCTCAGGAGGGGGAAAGATGGGATAGTTTATGTGACTGCCAACTGCCCACATCTTACCAAATCAGGCTCTGATTCTGTGCACATTATTTTAAGTCTGTTATCTAACTAGGGTAACTTTGCAGCCTTTAAGAGCAAAGCAATCATTGGATGTATGCTCCAACGTTGATGATAGGTTTTTGCTTAACATTTTACATCTAAAGTGCCTTTAAATTCAAAGAGTAAAATTTTGGGTTGCTAGTCCAGTGATTAAAACTCTGTAAATGTCCTATTTAATGCATAGATATGAATCATTGTAATTTATTTATAGTGACCTCAATGATTTCCTTCAGTGGTAGGGCATGCATTTAAAGGTTAGCTCTTTAAAGTTCAAAGCTAACTTAGATGATGAGGAACTTACTTGATCAGTTGTGTGAATGAAGTCTTCATCTGATGGGAGTCTTTGTGGGAGAGCTTTGGAGTTAGGCTGCCTGCCTTTGAATCCCTGGCTCTGCCATTTGCAACCCAGGTGGAAGTGCCAGAAAAGGATTGGATGTTTTTCTGTCTGTTTCTTTATTGGCAAAAAAGAAATAATAATAGTACTTTCCTCGTAAGGTTGTTATGAGCTGGAAGTAAGATACTTAGCGTAAAGTGGTCAATTAGTACTCAAAATAAAATTCAGGTATTGTTATTATTCTCTTTCTATGAAATGCTCGTGTGTGTGTGTGTGTGTGTGTGTGTGGGTGTGTGTGTGTGAGAGAGAGAGAGAGAGAGAGAGAGAGAGAGAGAGAGAGAGAGAGAGAGGTCTGCATGACTGTCCAAGAATTACCTGACCCCCAGGACTATTTCAAAGTCTATTCCCTAGGATTTCTCCTCTCTAATTTGTTGCCCTTTCTACTTTCAGGTTTTAACATTACTTTCTAAGAGAAAACAGAGTTTAACAAGCATGAGAGGAGATAAAGCTTAACTTCTACAGAGTTCTTAGTTATTATCTCTGGTAGGATTCTTGCCCCCTTAAAGTGATGTTCTCCATTCATTCAAACTATTTTAAGGCAGAAAGTGCCTGTTTTCTCTTTCCTTCATGAATATCCTCTTCTACAATGACAAGGATAGAAGGTGGTAGGCTTGTTTGATGAGGTGACCTTTATCTGTTGCAAATTTCTGCTTCATGCAGGAATGACCCCTTTGGGTATAATAAACATTTTCATTTGCAATCACTTCCAAGATAATTTTACCTAAGCTTATTTAAAACTTGTAGAGAGTGGCCAGAGGAGATCATTAGATGCATTACTACAAATAGTGATTTTGTAAAGTTGTGAAATTCTATTAATTGCTCTTGTGAAGACCGTTATTTAGGGATCAGTTTTACTGTTGCTGTTGGTTTAAAAATGAATTGTAAGTTAATATAAAAATGAGCAAAAATACTTGATGGTTGCCACTTGCTGTGCTTGAAAGCTGGAGTGATTTATCTCAGCCACACCTCCTGGTTGTACTGATGAATTGCAAAGGAGCGGAAGAAAGGACAGCCTGTTTTCTTGAGCTCTGGATTGAGAAGTCCAAAGACCTGTTTTCTTTCTTTTTCAAGTACCCTTTTTGGTCTTTCCACAGAATATTAAGCGACAAGAAAAAAGTGTTATTTGTCTCTTCTTGTTTCCAATTTCTTATATTATTTTTCCCTTTTCCAAACAGTTTTGGAAAACACCCTCCTTCCAGGCATTTAAAAGCCTTTTTGGCATCTGATGCCGTGTTAACAGCAGCGGTTGGTGCAATTTACAATAGTGTATTAAATGTAAATATCATTTTTACATCATTTGCTTAAAGTAATGATAGATGTGTATTATGAATTAGTGCATATTTAGTCCCAGCTGTTGAACTGTATGGAGGTAAGCAGTTACATGTTTATTTAAGAAGTATTAATGCATTTCTACAACTTAATTTTTGTTGACTTTTTGTCAGTTTTGAAACAGGCCCTGAGGAGTTTTCATGTCCTTGAGTTAGGTAATTTCTGTTCTGGGAAACAGACACTGAGCAATTAGATTAAATGAATTTAAGCACTTTTTAGAATTTTAAATTAACTTTTGACATAAACCTTTCTCATCTGAGTAACTTCTCAGCCTTGAATTTTTTGTGGCATGCCTCATTCCCTTTGTGTGATGGAAACATTGTTTTTAGGATATGTGAGCATGTAGTAGTTTATCTCAAAAGTTTTGGGAACCCCTGAGGAGTACAGAGATGCGTGATATTTTCTAAGCTTTTCTGGTCTCTATCCTTGAATGGGAGCATTTGTTTTGGTTTCAGCTGCACTGTGTTTGATTTTAGTCTAACTGGAGTTTCCTAGGCCCTGGCCTCTGCCCAGTTCTGTTTTCCTTAGCACACTCACCCTCAGCGGGTCTAATATTCTCTTTGAATCCTTAGTTCTCTAGAGACTTTCTGGCTTCTGGTTTATTTTTTATTGTTGTTCTAGGGTCTGTGCCTTTACCAAATTAGATCTTTCCCCCAATTTAACCTTGCTTTTTAAAATAGAAGGTGAAAGTGATACTGTCCTTCAATCTTCCTTAATTTTCAGCTGAGGTTTGTGTGATAGAGGTAAACCTTACTGAAAATGTCTTGATACTTGTTTTCTCAAGTCTCTTAAGAGTGGTATTTAGGTAGTACCCTTCCGGATGCACAGGAAAGAAGTTAGTTCATAGCATCCAATGGATACCTTTGCGCATTAGGGCTCAATTCCCTTGCAGAACCCAGTTTAGAAGGACAGGAAGACTTGCTTTAAATGTATACCAAACAAAGGAAGGAGCAGGATGACAACACTTTCTTAGTGCCTACATTGCACCAGGTAATGTACAGAGAACTTTAAATGTAGTATCTCATTTAATATAAGACTTGACTTGAAAAACTGTGGAAATAGTTACGGCCATTGATAGAGCATCTATGAGACTCCTTCCCTGCTCCCCCTTTTTTAAGGCTTACAGGAGACTCAGGCTAAGTTGAGTAAGTTTGATTCCTCTTGCAGCTGGAATGATAACACCTAGTCCCCGATACCCCTGAGCTGCCTGATGGTAGGGATTGTCTGTAGCACCTGGAGTTTCTGTTCTTTTACAGGTACACGATAATTTTTTTGGTAAAATATTTTTAGAAAAATGTAGTCTAGATTGGGATATATGACACATAGTTAGTTTTAATCTCCTCCAAGATAGTTTTGCATGCTTTTATTTATGATTTGTGGAGATTTGAGATATAAGTCTGATTATGGTATTGCTGAGCCCTCAGATCTTCACTAAAGTGAGTCAAGACTCAGAGAAAGTTAGGTGCGAGTGGATTTGTTTTGCAAACCTGTGGGTGAGAGAGGCAACTATCAATAAGAGCACATGTTTTTTTCCAGAAGCCTCTTATGGGATGTCCTGGTTCCTGGGCCTCTGGATGCTGCCGCACGAGATGAGATGAAGTGGATATGATAACAGCATACTCCCCATTGGGAACTGACATGAATCACTGCTCTTATCAGGGAGAAATTGCTCATGGTAATATGAAGACCTTGATACAAGAATGACTGTCACTGGTACAGGAATGCATCAAGTAAGGAACTTGTACTATGTCTAGTCCCATTTAAAAACAATTAAGTTTAGAATGACATCAGAGATGTTTTCCTACATTATTTGTACAGTGTGACTTCAGTGATAGGGACTCCAGTGAAATCACAAAATCATTTAGGAAATGTGGCAAGGCTTTGACGAACATAAAAATCTATACAATTTCAAATACATGAAGCTGTTTATAAAAAGTATTGTCTTGATTACTTTGGGTGTGTTTTTCCCCCCTCTGGAGTGTTGCATTGTAAGGCATCCCTTAAATTAATTGTGCTTTGTTGAAATTAGTATGCCAACTCTGTGGTATTGCATTCAGCGCCATTAGTTTTAAGAATATATGTACCAAATGAGGAGGCCATCACATATTTTAAAAATGAAAGGGGGAAAAAAGATAATGATTGAAGGGCTGACAGCAGTGAGTGGAGGCTGGAGGTGAGAACACAAGAGATAGAAACACAGGGTGATGATGAGATCCTAAGTCCCTGGGAAAAGGAGAAGCCTTGGGTACAGTTCTCCCTAGGTACAGAGCAAAGGTTCAAGGATGTCCTACCCAGATCTTGAGAATTAGGGAGCCCAAGTGATGTCTGTATAACTTTAGTCAACATCTCCAGTTCTCCCAATATTACACTAACTTCTTTCCCACTCTCCATTCAAACCCTCACCATCCATCCAACCACTCAAGCCAAAACCTAGGAATCATTCTTGATGCTCCTTTCCCCCTTACCTTCCATAGCCAACCCTATATTGCAGTTCTATTTCTAAAATAACTTTGAAATGTTTACTTGTCTCCTATTTCACTGCTACCCCTGGTTTCAGGACACCCTCAGTTCCTTCCTGAACAGCTGCAAGAGAATTCTAATCTCATTCTAACCACTTTTTCCCTACTCTTGCTTTGGCGCTCCTTTCTTCCACAGCAGAGTGATATGTGAAAACTAAATGAAATCCTGTCTCATCCTTGTTTAAAATCCGCCAGTGGGTTTCCATAACTCTGAGGCTAGACTGCAAATGCCTACAGTGCTAGGGGAAAGATGGTCCCACACCCTGTACCATCCACTCTCAATAGACTATCTCCTGCCTTAGGGCTTATTTTATTTTGACAAACTGAAAAATACATTTAATATTTCCTTAGAGGGAAAGCTTGAGCCCAAATATGGTGATAAATTTTTTACCATCTAAAGTAAACATGGCTTTAGTATTATTTCAGGTACTGAAACTTTTTTTTTCTTTCTTTCTTTCTTTTTTTTTTTATTACCTGAAACTTTTTATTATAAAAAATTCAAACATATATAAAAGTAGAGAAAATAAAATAATAAACCCAGTTTACCAACTATCAACTGGTTGGGCTTTTATTTTTGCTGTCTCCTGGACATGTCTTCCTTCTTCTCATCCTGCACCCATGTGCTCATCCTTCCGTGTCAGTTCAAATGTCCCTTTTTGCGGAGGTCTTCCCTTTCTGTCCTACTGAAATTGTCCCCGTTTACAACACCGCTTTCTTTCTGAGCACTTGCTAAGATCTATGGCTTACTTATGTACTATTTCTCCTCTATCAGGGGCAGGAATCTGTGGCCTTTTCACTGCCATATTCCCATTGCCATTGTATAAACGTTGGTTGAGTGAACGAATTATTTATTCAGATGTCCGCCTGTGCCTTTGGGAACCACTGCCTTACCACCTATCTCTCTCCCTGGCTCAGAGAAATCCACGAGCCTTGCTGTCCTGTATTTTGATCCTTAAGTAGCTCTTTTCTGCTTCTCACACCAAAGAAACTTCCTAAAAATCACCACAGGCAAATAGGCCTCAGGTAGAGTTAGAGAGCAATCCTCATTATCATGCCAGGTGAGGATTTAAAAAAAAGTAAGTAATTGGCTAAAATGTGACGATAGCCTTATTTTCAGGAGCAAAATATGGGAAATTGGCTCAAACTGAGAGCCATAAGTACAAGTAAGTTTCCATTTAAAGCAAACCAAAACACATTGCAGTTACAGTACATTATGTACTGGAGTGGGACTCCTCACTTCTCTCATGAAAAAGAGAATGTTGTAGAAAACCTCCAGGGCCCCAGAGCCGAGACTAGAGCCTAAGGTTCCTGACTCCTATTATAACACATGACAGCATGCCTCAGCCAGGTGACTGCCTCTTTCTCACATCCTTTTCTCTCAAAATCACCTCACTGAGGGAGACTTAAAATTTCTAGGGAAAAAAATATACTTTTTCATCACTGTTTTGAGGCACCTTTGACAAGAACAAAAAAACTGTCCTTTGAATCAAAATAGACACATTTGCAAATCTCTGTGTTCCTTGGTGAGATCCTTTGTAGTTAAGATGTATCCCTTATGTGATAGGCATGGTTCCAAAAGAAAGCACTATAATTTTGCTGCCTCTGGGGCCTGATTCGCCTGCAACTTCTTAATATTTCTGAAGCTCTAATCTGGAATATATTAATGTTTTTATTTGGTATGTAGATTCCTCTCTACCTCACTCTTTATAGTATATTATCTTTGGTCCACTTGTCTAGAAAACTTAATATAAAGTCTCGTGGGTGTGCTTCATGTTTGCTCATAAGACATTTGGTAGCTTCCTTATGACTGGGACATCTTTTTCTTCTATTTGCAAGATTGGTGCTAACCAGGTTGGCCATAAAACAATAGTTTTACTTCTGTTTATTCTTTCAGTCCACAAAAACTCTAGATCATCCTTTTTATGTTTATAATCTTTCAAATTTAAGATTAGTTATTTGCTATTTCTCTGTTAAAGACATTTATAATTTTCTTTACTTATTTTACTTCTAAATGCCTTCCTCTATCCCTTTCTACTTTCCTCCCCTTCTTCCTTCAAAACACATTCATTCACACTGCTTTGTGTCAAACAGCATGTGATTATAACTACAGCCAGTGTTTGGTATTAGATTGAGTAGCTTTAGATGCCATCTTTCATCTGAATTGCTGAATGAAGCTTTGACTGTGTTGAGTGTAAAAGAAATTGAGCCATTCTCAAATATTCTGCTAACTTTTATCTTTTCTAGCTTTTTCTTTTTAGATTGGGTTTGTGCCTCTTTATTATATCCTGCGGCTCTTGCTGACTAAACTTCTGGTTTCAGACATTGTCCATGGTTGTTGTTATCACCTGAGTTGAATTTATTGTTTTGATTCTCCTGAGTATGACTTGGTACTTATGTACACTGGACTTCATTTTATTTTTTAAAATGCTGTTTCTCTGAATTTTCACAGGCAATCTGAACCCTTTTGCCAACTTCTAAGAAGTGAACAATTGCACTCACTTGGAGGCAAATACATACAGACTTACTGGATTCATTTCTCTCATGTAGGTCACTGATAAAAATAAACAACTTGATGCTTTTTCTCTTGACGCAGAAACTAGGTTACTGTGGTCCCATGGAGAATATCTTCTCATTTTATTGTTACAATATTGCTTCGACACAGTGATCAGGTGAGTCCTTGCTGGGGCTCTGGCATCCATTTGTTCTGAACACCTCCCAGCTAGCTGTAACATATGCCAATCATGTTTGAAGTGTTATTTCATTTTTATTTTAATACTAGAGGTCTGGTGCATGAAATTCGTGCACTGGTAGGGTCCCTAAGCCTGGCCAGTGATCAAGGACAATCAGGGCCTTCTGGCTGCTGGCCGGGGCTTTCCTTCATTCCACATCCCCAACCCCCGGTGGTCAGCACACATCATAGCAAGCAATCACACTCCTGGTCTTCCGGTCAAACTCCCAAGAGGACACTTTGCACATTAGCCTTTTATATATATAGACATGTGTATAGAAGGAATAATTAGAGATTAATCTATATTACATCCTACTGTCTTGTGGTAACTGATTTTAACAGCCAGGTGTGCAGCCTTCCAAAAATACTTAAACATAGAGGTACATATAGAGTATTTTAAGAATACTTTCACACTATACATATTATTCTGTAATTTTCTTTTACCACTTAAAATTATGTAACAGTATCACTCCACATTAATAGATTACATTACAAACAAAAAATAGCTGCATTGTATTCTACAACATGGATATGCTATAGTTTATTTAACCATAACCCTATTAATAGACATTAAAGTTGTTTTTAATTTTTCCCCACCAAAAATACTGTACAATAACACTACACTGTTACAATGAGAACTTTTATGTATATATCTTTTCATTTTGGTGCTTTTATTGCTGATTTCCTGAAGTAGAGATCCCTAACTTAGGTTGAGGTATATATGTGTTTCTTATTGCAATAGATGTTTCCATATTACTTTTCAAAATCTTGCAGCAATTCACACTTCCATCAGCAATGTAAGAGAGTGTCCACTTTTCTGCATCCTTCTAAACACTAGATGTTCTTATTCTTTTAAACGTAGGCAGGTCAAACTACTGGGTATCATGTTTTAATTCTATTTCCTTTTGGCCACTGATAAGGCCAATGACTTTTTAAAGTTTATTTGTTTAAGTTTTATGGTCATTTGGATTTTCTGCCCTGTAAGTATTCTGTTCATAGTCTTTGCTCGTTCTTTTTTTGAGTTGTTTTCTTCTTTACAATTTGTAGCTCTTTATGTTTTAGAACTAGTAATCTTGGATTTGTTTTTATAAAAATGCTTAATTTTAGAACAGTTTTAGATTTACAGAACAATTATGAAGCTAGAATAGAATTCCTGTTACCCTCATTCTCTCTATGCTCAGTTTCCCTGTTATTAACGTATTAACATTAGTATGTTATATTTATTACAATTAATGAACCAACATTGGTATATTATTATTAAATAAAGCCTATACTTTATTCAGTATCCTTAGTCCCTCCCCTCCCTCATGACCTTTTTCTGTTCTAGAATACCACCTAGGAGATCACATTATACTGAATCATCAAGTCTCTTAGGCTCCTCTGTGTTATGAAAGTTTCTGACTTTCCTAGTTTGCGATGACCTTGACAATCTTGAGTAGTACTGTTCAAGTACTTTGTAGAATGCCCCTGGGGATTTGTCTGTTTCTCATGATTAGACTAGGATTATTGGTATTTGGGAGGAAAACCACAGAGATAAAGTGCCATTTTCATTGCATTATATCAAAGATACATTCCATTAACATGACTTGTCATTGATGGTGAACACCTTAAGCACTTAGCTGAGGTAGTGTTTGTTGTGTTTCTCCACTATGTTACCGTATTTTTCCATGTATAAGATGCCCCCACTTTTACAACCCCAAATTAAGAAATCAATATTTTAAACTTAAAATAGAATTTGACATACCGTATTTTTCTGTGTATAAGACGCCCCCCACTTTTCCAATCCAAAATTAAGAAATCAATATTTTAAACATAAAACAGAACACATTTTTATTTAGTAATTACCGCAGGTAGTGTTTACATACCAGTACTACGATTTAAGCAGCACATCACTTTATTCAGCCTCTGTTGCATCACTGCTTTCTTCTTCATCACTATTAGTTCCAGACATATCAATTTCTAAAACTTTTGTTGTAATACTGCTGTCTTCTGAGTCACTGTCTAAATATGCGAGATCATCCTCATAAACTGGTGGCATTCTCTGGGTTAACTTTGTTCGTGTTCTCATGGCCAACCCTTCTCTCCTCATGAAATTGGAGCACCATTTTGCCTTTCCTATAAAATCAATAATGTTCATTTCACTTGCAAACATTCTTGCCTGACATTGATTAAGCTTGGTTGACACACATAAGCCACTCTGGCACTGCTCCATAATCCAAGTGTTAAGCCTCTGCTCCAAGTTTGCCCATTTTGCTGGTTTTCCTCTTAAGGCCGCCTTCTTTTTTGGCATCTTAAGGAGTTGTTCTTTACTGTCTGATCATACACTCAGAGGGAGGAGGTCCAAACTGTCTCTGCAGCTCTATTCCCATGCTCTTTTGCATAGCTAATTACATTCAGTTTGAATTTTGGAGAGTAAGACAATCGCTTACAGTATTTATCTTTTTATTTTTTGATATCTTTATGGGCTAAGAACGTTCCAGTCCCTGTTGCATCCACACACTCTCCACCTCCACCTCCACCTCCAATTATGGCATCAGCTGATGGCAGTAACAATAAGGCTTGTGATTGGAGGAAGCCTGTTTGACAAGGTATGGGCAGCTATTCACCGGGGCGACTCCCTCCTCAGCTGACTTCCGTGTATAAGAGGCCCCTCCATTTTCAGTCTAATGATTTTAGAAAAAAAAAGTAGCATCTTATACATGGAATAATATGGTACTCTTCCCTCACCACCCCTCTTTCCATACTTACTGTATCTTTGGAAAGTAGTTACTATATACAGCCCAAATAGTTATGTGGTGGGGAGTTATGTTCCACCTCTTTTGAGGGTGCAGTATCTACATAAATGATTTGTAATTTTTCTGCAAAGGAGATTTATCTCTTTTACACCATTTATTTTTTTATTCATATTCCCCTTGTTTATTTTTTTAAAATTGTTGTTTGTTTTGTTTTGTTTTTAGCACTTCCTTACTGGTACTATATCATGCTCCAGGCTCTCTTGTATATTTCTTGTCTCAGTCCTAGAATTAGCCACTTTCCCAGAGGACCCTTGTTTCTTCTACTGAACAAAGATACAGTGGGGCCTTGAGTTATGAGTTTAATTCGTTCCGTGATGGAGCTCGTAACTCATATTACTCATATGTCAAATCATAAAGTGAACGAGTGAGACACGTGATGCTGGGCTGATGTTGTGGCGTTCACTGTGACGTTCGCTGCGCCAACTAGTGGTGGGGTATCTGAAGCTGGCTTGTAACCCAAATTTTAGCTCACAACGCAAAAAATCGCCTGAGAGACGGCTCGTATCTCGAAAAACTCGTTAGTCGGGCACTCGTTAGTCAAGGCCCTACTGTATTAGAAAAGAACATCTGGTGTATTTTACTGGACAATGATATTAGAATAGTATGCCATTGCTACAGGAGCAGCTTACAGAGCAAGGAAATGTATGTGTATATACATAAATGAATAAAATTTTCCCATCTGTGCCTATATTAACAATAAACACAAATTCATACTGATGTCTCCAACTCTAATTCATTACCACATGGATCATTCCAGTCTCCTTCTCTTATTTATTTGTCACCTCCCATTCTAACAGTGAGAAGCCTGGCTCCTCCAACTGCCATTCATTTTCTTAATTGCACCATTATGTGTATGGCACCAGAATTGTCAACTCTGTGTACCCTCAAGGAAGGCAACTTTATCAGCAAGGGTTTAGTACTTAGGCCAGGATTTTTTTGCTCTTAATCTTATAGATTATATTAATTTCCAGTAATTTAGGTCTGCATCCTTTACCCCTTTTCTCCTTCTGTGAGGTTGTTTCAGACATTTGTAATATAGTTAGATTTTTTGCCATATTCTGCATTCCATCCTGAGATTCCCCTGACCTCCTAAGTTATGTTTTTAAAATTTGCATACATTACGGTTCACTCTGTGTGCTGTAAATGACTATGGGGTTTTGACAAATACATATTGTCATGTATCCACCATTACAGTAACATATAGAATAGTTTCAATACACAAAAATATTTCTGGTGCTTTACTTATTCAATCTTTGCTCCCTCCATAACCACTGATATTTTTACCATCTCACTAGTTTTTCATCTTCCAGACTGAGATATAATTAGAATCATAGAGTAAGTAGCCCTTTCAGACTGATTTCTATCATTTAGCAGTATATATTTAATATCCACACATGTTTTTTACATAGTTTTATAGATCATTTAAAAATCATTGAATAATATTTCATTATATGGATCTGTCAGAGCTTATTTATTCATTCACTTAATGGAGACTTTCTCGGTTGCTTCCAGCTTTTAATGATTAGGAATACAGATCCTATTAGCATTCCTCTGCAGGTTTTGGGTGGACATAAGTTTTCAGCTAGGCAAATTGCACCTAGGAGTGCAATTATTGGATCATATGGTAAAACTAGCCTTAGCTTTGTAAGAAGCTGCCAAAATGCCTTCCAAAGTAACTGTAACCACCAGCAATGAGTGAGAATTCCTGTTGCTTTACATTCTTGTCAGCATTTGTTATTGTCGGTTTTTTAAAAATGTTAACAGTGGCTTTATTCATAGCTGTCCAAAATGAAAACAACCAAGATGTCCTTCAATTGATGAAAAGATACATAAAATGGAGTACACCTAGGCAATGGAGTGTTATTCAGCGAGAAAAAGAAATAAGCTATGGAGCCATGCAGGGACACATGGGGAATTTAAAATGCATATCACTAACTAAAAGAAGCTATCTAAGAAGTTTACATATCATATGATTCCAACTACTGGACATGCTGGAGAAAAAACTAAAAAGATCAGTAGGTTGAAAAGGGGTAAGGGTCGGGAGACAGAAGAACCCAGGTGTTTCCTATCCCAGGATTCCCCTGACAGCCCTCGTAGAACTCCGAGATCCCGCGAGATCTCACTGCTTCTGCGAGGAATGGTCGTGGCAGCAGCGTTTCAGCCCTGATGCCGCAGTTTTCTGAGAAACTTTTCATGCTCCGCGCATGTTTTGGAATTTAACCATTTTAATAGGTATGTAGAGATATCTCACTTTTGTTTTAATTTGCAATTCCCTAATGACAAAGGATGTTGAACATATTTTCACATATTTATTTGCCATCTCTGGTGAAGTGTCTGTTGAAATATTTCTTCCTTTTTTTTTTTTTTTTTTAGTTAAGCTGTTTGTTTTCTTATTGTTGATTTTTAAGGGTGCTTTGAATATTTTGGATATAAGTCCTTTATCAGACATATATTTTGCAAATATTTTCTCGCAGCCTGCCTTGTTTTTTCCTTCTCTTTGCCGCGTCTTTTACAGAGTAGAAGTTTTTAATTTTAATAAAGTCCGACTTACCAAGTTCTTCTATGACTTGTGCCTTTATGTAAATACAATTCATCACTACACCCAGACACATATTATCCTGTGTTTTCATCTAGAAATTTTGTAGTTTTGCATCCTACATTTAGGTCTATGATCCATTTTGACAACTATTGTGAAAGGTGTAAGGTCTGTTGCACTCAGGGTGTTTTACATTTTTTTAAAAATATGGACATCTAATTGTTCCCATTTGTTGAAAAGACCTTTTTTCCCCCCATTGAATTGCCTTGGCTCCTTCATCAAAGATTAGATGATTTTATTTGTGTGGGCCTATTTCTGCACTCTCATCCCTTGTCTGATATTTTGCCAATCCACACTGCCTTGATTACTGTAGCTTTATAGTAAGGCTTAAAATTGGATAGTGTGCATCCTCCAACTTTGTTATTTTTTAGTGTTGTGTTGGTAATTCTAGGTCTTTTGTCTTTCCATAAACACTTAAGAATTAGTTTTTTCACTATCTGCGAAATAGATTGCTAGGAGTTTGATTTGGATTGCATTAAAGCCACAGACTAATTTGGGAAGAATTGACACCCTAACAATGTTGAGTGTTTCAAATCATGAACACTGATTATTTCTCCATTTAGTTAGATTTAAAATTTTTTTCATCTGTTTTGTAGTTTAACACCATATAGATAATGTTCATATATAGAAGTATTTTATTTTATTTTTAAATATGTTTTTATTGATTGCAGAGAGAGTAAGGGAGAGGGAGAGATAGAAACATCAATGATGTGAAAATCATTGATCAGCTACCTCTTGTACACCTCCTACTGGGGATCGAGCCCACAATCCTGGGCTTTGCCTTGACCAGGAATCAAACTGTGACCTCCTGGTTCATAGGTTGGCACTCAACCACTGAGCCACACCAGCCGGGCCATAAGTATTTTATTTTATTTCATGGTGCTATTGTCAACGCCATTATTTTTTTTAAAAAATTTAAATTCCATTATTATTGCTGCATTGGAAAGCAATTGATTTTTCTGTATTAACCTGATATGCTGTGATCTTGCTATACTCCCTTACCTGGCTGAGCCTCAGTTTCCTCCTCTGAAAAAGTTGGTGTAGTGAACCTTCCTCAAAGGGTCTTTAACATATTTATAAGTGCTCAACAAGTGGTCACTATTATCTTTATCTTTTATTGAGAAATTTCCTGTATTTTTTCTTGAAAGCAATTAGAATACACTATCTAGCTGTGTGACATCGGGCAGCAAAAGTGACCAGAATATAGTTCCATCATGTAACTGTTTCTTCTGTGAGCAGAGAAATATCTTGGTCATATTCTAGGTTTAGCCACATTATATCACTGTTATAAATAAGTAACTTTTTAATTTTTAGCTTTGACATTAACAATAGAAATGCTATTAAATTTTTGTTGCAGGGAAACGATGGAGTTAAACTTTCACACACATGAATAAAATGTCATGACTATAAACTGGGCAGTTGAATGCTTAAATGATTTGCAGCAATTATAAGTCAAGGCAAGAAATGTTATTGCCCTGAACAGTTGCTCAGTGGTTAGAGGATCAGCTCGTGCACCAAATGGTCTTGGGTTCCATTCCTGGTCGAGGGCACGGTGTAAGCAATCAATGTGTCTCTTTCACATCAGTGTTTCACTCTCTCTTTCTCCCTCCCTTCCACTCTCTCAAAGAAATCAATGTAAAAAGTATCCTTAGGTGACTATTAACAACACCAAAAAAAATTTTTTAAAAAATGTTTTTGATGAATTACTAGTACACAAAAGAAAAATACTATTATTTCATTACTAGAGGCCCAGTGTATGAATTCCTGCATGGCAAGGGGAGGGGATGCGGAAGGTTGGCCAGCTGGCCTGCCCACGATCAGGGTGGGGGGCCGTTTGGGGGCCGGGCTGGCTTGGAGGTGGGGGCTCTGATCAGGCTGGTTAGCCGCTGCATTGCGCATCATAGTGACTGGGTTGTTCTGGTTGTTCTGTCGTTCCAGTCGATTGGCTTTTATATATATAGATTGATATTTAAGTGGGATTTTTCATTCTTGCACACACAGTTGGTAAAGGGAAGAAGTTGATGACTGCTGCCCTTCTTTGTCACAGTAGTTACTTTGCATTCCTCAGATTGACGTCACAAATTAGGAACAACTTGGCTAGAAATATCTAAGATTCTGCTTAGAAGAAGTTTTAATTGGAAATGTGCTTTTGGAATTTCTGAATTTGAATTAGTATGATTGTTGAAAGCATACCAAATGTTTAGAAAATAGCATTTGCCAACTATGTAAAACCAGCATGAGTCCTGGGCTAGAAACTGGCCCACTAGGGTGATAGGAACCCATTGTTTCCTTTGCTTTAAATTGCTTAACCTTTCTTGATTTCTCCAGATATAAAACAGTAATCATACTTTCCATTATTTAGCTCATAGAATCGTGTAAGAACAGAATAGAATAATGTGGGTCTACAGTACTTCATTTGTTTTCCATTAGTTATAGGCCAAAATCCAAATTCCTTAGCAATATCATAGTGGCTGAAAACACAGGTTTTGGAATCAGACAAATGTTGTGAGCCCAGATTCTGACTTTGCCACACACAACCACGTTCTTGGACAGTTTACTTGGCCTTTCTAAGCTTCAGATTTATCATCTATAAAATGGAGATAGTAATTTATTGTAACAGTTGGTGTGAGAATTAAATTGGGCAACGTATGTGGGGTACAGGCACAGGGTGTTGGTGCATTTTATGTGTTCTGTAAATGGTAGCTGCTGGTATCCACATCACCATGGCATATAAGGCCTAGTTAGCTGGGTCTTCTCAACCTCATCTGCCATTATTAACTCCCCTAAATCACCTCTATTTATCCTGAATACATTTCTCTATATACATTACCACACACTCCACTTATCTCCCGACTTTTCTCCACCATTGGGCTGTGTCTCTTTAATGTCAGATATGTTAGCTTATTTATAGTTGGATCCTCTTTAGTTAACACATAGTGAGACTGTAGCCAGCTGAATCAAGAAAAATTATATAGAATTAAATTAATATAGTGATAATCATAAAATGTAAGAATTGGTCAGAGAAATATATATTCAGTGCATTAATAATAAAGTGAACAAAAATCCCTGTGTATATAAGATATTTTAAATTAGTGGTCAGTGGTCCAAACTAAGTATAAACCTATTTTGTTTGATTTCTCTATTTCTCTCTCTCTTTTTTTTAATCCTCACCCGAGGATAGTTTTCCATTGATTTTTAGAGAGAAGGAAAGACTTTTTTTTTTTTTTTTTTTTTTTTTTAGGTAGTGAAAGAGAGAGAGACAGAGAGAAATAATGATGCGAGAGAAACACATTAATTAGTTGCCTCCTGCACACTCCCTGACCAGGGCCCGTGCCGGGGAGGAGCCTGCAACCCAGGTACATGCCCTTGACTGGAATCAAACCCGGGACACTTCAATCTGCAGGCCTGCTCTATCCACTGAGCCAAACTGGCTAGAACTGTTTGATCTCTTGATGTTAAAATAAATCATAAGAACTTACAACAAAATTTTTTTTCTGGCTTCTCTTGAAATGGGTGGAGATCTAGCAACTGAACCTCTATTGCTACAAAGAGATGATTGGGGTTCATTCAAATTAAAGAAACAGTCCACAATAGTGGCTTTTTCTGTGGCTGCCAGCAGAGAGTTCCTTTTCCTCCAGAAACGTTGATTTGATTAATGCAGAATAGGGAAAGTACTGACCTTTACTCATTCCTAAGTAGGTAGGATATAATTGATCTACCTGAAGAAGAACAGTAGCCACCCACAGCACATCCCAGTTTACCTAACGCCAGTGGTAGGCAAACTGCGGCTCTCAAGCCACATGCGGCTTTTTGGCCCCTTGAGTGTGGCTCTTCCTAAGCCTTAGGAGTACCCTAATTAAGTTAATAACAATGTACCTACTTATATAGTTTAAGTTTAAAAATTTTGGCTCTCAAAAGAAATTTCAATCATTGTACTGTTGATATTTGGCTCTGTTGACTAATGGGTTTGCCGACCACTGACCTAACCAAATGGTCTTAAAAATGATTCATCTTGGTAAAGCCTGTATATCTGTTGCTATGTATAGTCTTCTTATTGAAAATCCTATTCAAAATTGTTATTGTTGATTTTGTTTTGTGCTCTTCTGAGAAGCCCTACAGTTTTCGAAGATGAATTTGAGTTATTTATGGAGATGGTGGCTTGTGTAGTTGACCCCTTGTTCTTTGATATCCCTATGACCCAGCTGGGATTGGCCACATGGTGATAGGGTTGAGGGGCAATGTACACTTATATTAGGGGGCAGTGTAGAGTATCAGGCCTGTTTACAAGTTGAGTTTTTTTGGAGTGTACACTCAAATTTTAACTACTTGAGTAATTGAATGTTTGTCATCTCTATGGCTTACAAGTGCAGCCCATAAATTCCTATGCTTAGGAGAATACCCATGAAAAACAAAGGGAAATTACTTAGCAACAATTTTGTTAATTTAGTCAATGTAGACACAACAATTTTCTATATTATATTCTGCTTTGAAACTTGAATTGTGCACTTTTTATTGTTTACACTGACCAAATTGAGCCTAAAATTACCAGATCACTTTAGTCCATGTTTTACAGATACAGCATAAAAGCTAGATTAAATAAAGAGATAGTATTTTTCTTTGAGCAGAATGTGGGAATTTGAGGTTCTTATCAGTCTTTGAAACCTGTGAATGTTAAACTATACTAGGTTGGTACTTCCTGTTTTTACTTGTTGAATTTATTTTCTTCTCTTGAAACCCAACATGAGCTTTCGACTGTATAACCTTTAATGCACTGATGTGGGAAGAGATGTTGTAGAGTTATAGCCAGGAAAATATTTAAAAATTTATTCAAGCAAATTCATATCATTTAGTTCAAGTATAGGAAAACACATCACTTACATGGTATTTGGCCACCTCTCATTTCTCTTTAAAAATAAAGTGCATCCAAAACACCTTCATGAGGCATGTACTAATTGGCTCTTACTGATTGCTAGTTATTGTGTTATTACTTAATCTTATCGAAGCAGACATCCGAAAGGAGACCTATTTCCAAGAGACAGTATGACTCAGTGGATTAAGTACAGACCCTGAAGTTTGACACTCTGTTGCTTCTGACTTACTTGCCATACTCTTGGAATATCAGTCAACATTACAATGTCTGAGTTTCAATAAAGGATGTAATGGTTATCTTTCCCACACGTCCAACATAAAGATATTATAATGACTTAAAGGTAAAATTGTAAAAGAAAAGAATACAATTCAATGAATATGATAAATAATTGGATGTGTGTATAGACAATATATATATATATAAGAAAATGTAATAACAAAGTGACTCAGTTTTTATCCCCATATGACTCAACCACATACGTGATCTTTCTTTTGTAAGCAGTAACTCTACACAGATAATCTTTACTTCTTGTCGGACCTGTGAAATGGGCTAGATGAGTTAACGTAAACTCTATTGAAGTAAAGATAATGTCCTACACATTTGCACTTTCAATATATAGCTAAATTCTCCTTCTCTGAGAAGTCTGCTTCAGCTCATTTCCTGCCCCAGTAGAATTTGCTGTTTTGTTGGTGATATCACTTAACTTTTCTTACAGAGGCTGTGATTCAGAATTGCATTTTTAAGTTTCATGGTGGGCCTATCTCTAAACAGAGTGCCTTGAGGGCAGGACCCAACTTCTTCATCCTTATATCCCCGAGGGCAGGTAGAGGGCCTGGTCTGGAGTTGCCTGTTCAATGCATAATTATTGAGTGGATGAATCTACCCATCAATAATGGTTTTTGGGAGCCACTTACTCTAATAAGGCTAAGTTACTTCAACTCTACTAGTATAGGCCTCAGGCTTTTCTATCTGTGAAATGAAGATTTGGACTAGTTTGCAAAAAAATTTTCTTACAGCTCCAAACTTTGACTCTCTGATTTTAGGTATTAGAAAATATGGCAAATATATGTAACCTAAAGTGTTTGTGGGGCTTTTGTTTGGATGATGTGGGAAAGCAGATTTTGAGTTTGACTTATTTAAATATTATTGTTTAATTTTTATTTATCTGTGTATTTATATTTGTATTTCAGAAAGTATTCAGAAATAAGTTGTATTTCAGAAAGTATTCAGAAGTAATCATACATTTGGAGCACTATTTATTTATATACATAAACTTGATAGGATGGCCTCTCTAAGGATTATAGTAAGAAAATGAATAATGATTTAAATAACATACATAAATTAAATAATGAAAAGAAATTAAAACAATAAAGCATAATTAGGTGTCTTAATGGCAGCAAATATCAACCATGACTGTTAGCATATGATTATTATCCTAAGTGAAAATTTGTCCCTTTCAGTGGAAATTTTAATTTTTTTTAAAAAATATATTTTATTGATTTTTTTACAGAGAGGAAGGGAGAGAGATAGAGAGCTAGAAACATTGATGAGAGAGAAACATCGATCAGCCGCCTCCTGCACATTCCCCACTGGGGATGTGCCCACAACCCAGGTACATGCCCTCGACCGGAATCGAACCTGGGACCCCTCAGTCCGCAGGCCGACGCTCTATCCACTGAGCCAAACCGGTTTTGGCGGAAATTTTAATTTTGAAAGTTATCATTAAGAGTTTTGTGCTGTATTAAAAATTACAGGTACAGTGAGGCTCTGTACATATGGAATTGACTTTCTCTTAATTCCAGGTGATCCCTGTTATTATGATACTAGAGGCCCGATGCACAAAATTCGTGAAGGGGCCTTGGCCCTGGCCCCTGCCCACTGCTGTTGCGCTTTGTCCAGAAGGACATCGGTCTAATTAGCATTACACTTTTATTATTATAGATGATTATTGACTACCTTCTCTTAAAGATATAGAGGACTGGTCAGGGAGGGATGTGGGATCTTCCTTTTCTTCACATTCTCTTAAGGTGCTGAAAGTCTTGTTTCTCTTCTGCCCAGGCCTGACTTGCCTTGGGGAACTCAAAGATGCAGGGCCTGTTTAGCTGCTTCTATTTATGTGTGCAGACCAAGTTCTATATTCCTATTGCTTATGTATCAGAATTCTATAGTTGGGAGAGCACCTTTGAAAAATTAATTGATGCCTGTTCCTAGAGGGATTTATATTTGAAATTCTTGCTTATTGCTGCTTCCTCTTCATTTTGGTCTCTTTTGCTTCTTCCTTTGCCATGACTCTTCATTCATTCATTCATTCATTCATCCATCATAAACTGGACACTTTATATATACCAAACACTGAGTTGGATCCTGAGGATAGAAAGCTAAAGACATGCTCTTCCCCATCTAAGAGCTTACTGCCCGGTATCATTTTTGGAATGAAAGGTCTTTGCAAGATTGGTCCTTTGCTATTTATAACCTCTGGGCATCTACTGATACCTTGAATGCTTAGCTTTTGACTCTTAGCTTCAAATAACCGATTCCTAAACTTTGTTAGTTATCTATGAAAGTCAATTAGTCAAAGTTGTTTCAAGTCATCAGTTAATAGATATGGCCACTTCATATCAGTTATCTTTCATTTTGCAAGTGTCTTTTCCAATAAGAAATTTAAAACTGCATAATGATTTTGAAGCTTAAGCTTTCTGGTAACCAGGTTCTAATTTGATTACCACATTTAGGGGTGAATGTGGAAAGCAAAATTTTATTTAAGTCGCGAAATCTCACTAAACTCAATTAAGTTCCTCTGATGAGACTCTAAACTGCCTGCTTCTACTTTCTTTCCTTTCTTCTGAACATTTATGGGTATAGGAGAAAAAAGACTCACATCTCCATTTGAAGCCTATGGGATAGTTAGATAAATTATTGGAAGCTTCCAGAGTTGAGGATGGAAAAGCTATTTAAGAATATTGTAGCTAAGCTAAAGGAGAGGAACATATTAAGAAAAGGCCATTAGAAGGAGCTGTAGGAGTCCGTCTGAACCAGAAAGGAATTTTGAGTAAACAGAAACTATTGAAATTTGATTTTGACAGTACTTTTCAAAAACAATGAAAATGAATGTTTTGATTCTTTATTACTTCACTAGAGGCCGGGGTGGGGGGGTGGGGGAGGCGGTTATCAGCCCAGCCTGCAGCCTCTTCAATTCGGGACCACTCAGGGGATGTCTGACTGCCAGTTTAGGCTCGATCCCTCTCACAATCTGGGACCGCTGGCTCCTAAGCGCTCACCTGCCTGCCTGCCTGATCACCCCTAACCACTCTGCCTGCCTGCCTGATGCCCCTAACTGCTCTCCCTGACAGCCTGACCCCCCTACCTGCTCTCCCTTGCTGGCCTGATCATCCCTATAACCTCTGCCTTGGCCCTGCCACTGTGGCTTTGTCCGGAAGGTTGTCCGGAAGATGTCTGGTCTAATTAGCATAAGACCCTTTTATTAGTATAGATAACTTTCCTCTTTCCCCAAACTTGGTGTCTTAAAACAATAACCATCTTATTACATTTCCTAATTCTCTGGGCTGACTGGGTTCTGCTGTGTGGTTCTTTTGCTTCACATAAGTCATCTGGGGCTACAGCTATCTTGGAGCTTAATTGGACCAGAGCATTCAAGATGGCATACTTAGATAGTGGACAGTTGACACTGGCTGTGAACTGGTAGTTCACCTAGGACTATCATTTGGGGGCCTTGATTCACCTCCAGTTTCCTATGTGTCTTCTTGTGGTTGCTTAGGCTTCCACGTAGAATGGTTTTTGGATTTCAAGGAGCAGGAAATGGGAACTGCCAGTCCTCTTAAAGGCTAGGTTTGAAAGTGAGACAGCTTCACTTCCCGCATATTCTATTGGTCAATGCAATCACAGGTCCAACTTTTATTCAAGAGGGTAAGGAGGGTAAGGAAATAGACTTCACTTCTCAGTGGGGGCAGTGACAAAGACTTTGCAGTTATCTTTAATCTGTAGTAAATCTGTGTGTAACTAATATAAAAGCTGGTGTTTGAAAAAAAAAAAAAGAGTGACAAAATGAGTAGGAATTTCAGCATTAGGTATCTCCTGAATGCATATGATATAAAGGAGAAAATTGGCTGCATGGTGATCCCACTTAGGGCACTGAAGAAAAAGTTACCTTATATCATTGGTTCTCAAACTTGAGTATTCATCAGAATTACCAGGAGGACGTGTTAAAACAGATGTTGGGCCCCTCCCCAGAGTTTCTGATGAAGCAGGCCTAGGGTGGGGCCTCAGAATTTGCATTTCTAACTAACCCCCAGGTGATGCTGAAAACCACACTTTGAGAACCACTGCCTTAGACTGCAGGGCTAGAAAAGTGGGAAAATAAAAAAAAAGAGAAAAGAAGGAAATATATTATTTTTCCTCTAGTGGTATTTTTGAAAGTTTCCTATCAGTATATAAATTTAAGTTTGAGGCCATCATGAACACATTAATATAGGGACTTTATGTGTGTCAGGGTAATTTATCCTAGTTCTCCAACATTAATCATGAAATCTCATTAACTTAATACAAGAAAGGTTTAGTACTACTTATGTAAAGTCAAATGTAGTCGCTTTCCTCTGTATGGCAGTACAGCCTCTGGTACATGTGGCCTTCAATGCTGCTGAGAAGAGAGAGATGAACCAGGCATACTGGTTCTTAACTGCTTCAACCTGGAAATGAGTGACATGGGTTACCTTCCCTCAGAGCCCATTGATCAGAACTAGTCACATGACCTTAACCTAAGTGCAAAGGCAGCTGAAAAATGTAGGAGAGCGAAAGCATAGTTGATAAGCCCAGTAATCTCTGCTCCAGCATCCAACCAACTTCAGTGTCCCATATTTTGTGATTGGCAAAGCTGGAAATGGAGAATCCCACGAACCATCAAAACCATCCGTATACTACCTGCAACAATAATTATTGAAACATCATTCTTATTACTTTTAAAATATTCATTGTCTTCTATGAATAATTTGTGGTTTATTCCTATTTTTTTGTATGGCATTAAACAGAGTGCCTAATGACATCACTATCTCAAAAATAAAATCTGCTGTATAAACTCTTTTTCTCCTGTTACAAATAATTTGGTAAGTAAGCCCTTATTATCAGGACATTTCAGTTGTTCTGTTAAAGATTGGTTAAATAAAACACCATCTCTTTCTTTGCTGATTTTTCCATTCTTTAGGTAATTGCTGAAGTGATTAATTATGCTACTGGAGTCTAGATAGCTTGTGCCAATTGGCAACAGGGCATTAGCAGAACTTTAAAATCATCTGGTGGGCATTTTTGAAAACAAAGGAATGAAATTTATTTTTATCCCATCCATATAAATCCCACTGTTAGCTAAGTATTAGATAAAATGGTGCAGAATATTGCTAGTGAGAAACAAAGCACAGTTTAATTTGTTCATCAGATTCCCTCTTACTGCTATTGTCTACCATTTTCTGGAATTCTTTTCTTATGGTGCCTCCACAAAAATTGATACTGGTGAGCAGGACTTCTGGACACAGAGAGACTCTGGTTATAGAAAAGCAGCTCCTATTTCCCCCGCTCATGGGAAGATCTTATTTGGTAGACAAACCTTAAGAATATGCTACCCACCCAGTCTCAGTAGCTTTGAGGCAAATTTCCATTTCAGTTTTGTCTCTAAAATTGTGCAGGCTTAATTAACACCTCTGATGTGTTGAAACAATATGATGATGATATGTTTTCTGTAGAAACATGCTTGACTAGCAGCAGTCACCTGTCTTTGCTAAACTGAGATACCGTATGTCACAATTATTAGAAAGCATTGAATTAGGTAATTGGATGCTTTAGTTATATGGTCTCAGTTTATGCTTGAAATCTTGATAAAAATTTCCCCCCACAATTATTTAGTAGCTACCAGACAAGCAGCTTTTTTAAATTAAGTGACAGATCAGCATTACTCTTCCCACTGAGCAGGTAAAAAAACCGAGACAATTTCGTGACTAGCCTGAAGCATCCTGGTGAGT
>NW_006299705.1:17114651-17118323 GCF_000327345.1 Myotis davidii
CTTGTGTAACTCCAGTAAATTTCGGGAGGCAGGAACTCCATCTTATTTTAATATTTTCTAGAACAATGGAATGATGGGAGGTATAAAAATTGGACTATTCACAGGCCACCCCCCCACCCCATCCCTACCACCACCACACACACACCTGGAAGCTTAAGGACATGTAGGGCATTGTGTGTGTCCTCTTAGTGCCCGAGGACCACATGGAAGTATCACTCATCCAGGAGCCTTCAGAACACAGCCCAACATCATAGACACACATACCTCCCTTTTCTTGAATAATGAGATGGAACTGACTTTTTGCGCCTAACCTGTTCTTCAGAAGAAAATGAAAGAAAGGCACTTCTTGAATGAAAAGTAAAAAAAAAAAAAAAAAAAAAGTTGGAGGCTATTCAAAACAAGTTATCTATCCTCTCAGAAGTGCAATTGTAATCTTCTGCCTGGGATGGGTGAAGAAAGCCTTGAGTATGCATGGAATGCCGCATAAGGTTGTGGAAAGAGCAAGACGCTACAGTTGGAAGAAGCAGGTTTTAGTGGGATCTGTGCAACCTTGGTCATGTCACTGAGCCTCCCAAGAACCTGTGTCTTCACTTATAGAATGTAAGACATCAGAGTAGGCATTCCCTAAGGTCTAAATTTTAATTGCAGAATTTTGAAACAATTGTATTTGTCTTAGGAAGGATCATCCTTCGGTGAATCTTAATACAACCAAAATACCCATTCTTTAAAAGATTTTTTTAAAGTACAATTGCTCGGAGAGGTAGTTTCCTTGGCTTTGACTAGGCATCTGGAGTTTTCTGTCTGTCATCAGTTCTGCTGAAGAGCACAGAGGGAAATGGGGAATAAGGCTTGGCTGTGAGGAGCCTGTGTGTGCAGAACAGGCACAAACTTGTAAGGCCAGGCTCTCTTCGTAACCTTGCTTCCCATTTTCCCAGAGTTGGAGGCTGAACTCTAAACCACCTCCTCCTACTCACGGCACTTTACTCATAGACAATAGAAATCTTTTGAGGTTTTTTGTGAGGCTGTTTTGGTAGCAGCTCTTATGTCCACCATCATACACTTGGTTGGTTTGCCATGTAATGAGTTTGGGGAATTTGCCTTTTCAGCTTTTTTTTCTCTTCCCATCCTTTTGTCAAATGAGAAGAAGAATGTGGCATCAGGCTGGTGTAGTTCAGTTGGTTGGAGCATCGTCCTGTGTACCAAAAGGTGGCAGGTTCAATCCCCGGCAGGGCACCTACTTAGGTTGCAGGTTTGATCCCTGGTTTGATTCATGTGGGAGGCAACCAATTGATGTTTTTCTCTCTCTCTCTTTCTTTCTCTCTCTCTCCCTCTCCCTCTCCCTCTCCCTCTCCCTTCAATGGAAAAATGTCCTTTGGTGAAGATTAACAAAACAAAAAAAGAAAGAAATGTAGTGTTGAAATGATACATTGTTTTAGATACATGGCAATTATGTTTAATATAAAATTATATTTCAACTAATATTTCCAAATAACAGTGATTAGAATTCGCTCTCCCCCTCTCCCTCTCCCTCTCCCTCTCCCCACTTCCCTTTCCTCTCTCTTAAAAAAATCATTAAAATAACTTTAAAAAATGCAGTGGCCCTTCCCATTTCTCCACCTGCCCCTGTGAAAGGCAGTTTGGTGAGAATCATCAAGGACAGAGCATGGGGGTTGGAGTCCCTTTAAAGCAGTGGTTCTCAACCTTCCTAATGCTGCAACCCTTTAATACAGTTCCTCATGTTGTGGTGACCCTCAATTTCATTGTTACAAATTGAACATAATTAAAGCATAGTGATTAATCACAAAAACAATATGGAATTATATATGTGTTTTCCAATGGTCTTAGGCGACCCCTGTGAAAGGGTCGTTCGACCCCCAAAGGGGTCATGACCCACAGGTTGAGAACCGCTGCTTTAAAGGGCTTTCTTTGCAGTGGTCCAGGCTTATTTCTGAATATCACTGACCCAGAGGCCAGTTTCACATCCTGCAAAAAAAGCTCTGAGAGAATGTGTCAGCAGAACTGGCATGGCAAGTCTAGACAAAGAATTGATATTAGCATCATCAGCCAGCATCCAATCTGTTAACTCTTGTATAAGCATTTGCTGTCTGTGCCTCAGACCATTTTTTTTTTTTTTGCCTTAAAATGCAAACTGTAGTTCTAAGATTTAGACTTAGGTCTTTCAGGAGGTTTTTTAAGGAAAGAATCCACAAAGCACCTTACTAGCATTTGAAGAACAAATCTTTTATTGATTAATATGAAAGTCTCCTCATCTCATTTTCTCCCTTTTTCAGTAAAAGGGCAGCTTCATCATCACCATCTTCATTTCATTATATATTCATTTCAAGAAATATTTATTAAGCATCCACTGGAAACTGATACAGGGCATTCTGCTGGGCTCTGGTGAATAAAAGAGCTAAGGTCCCTGCCCCCTGGGATTTATAGCTTAGTGGGGGAGACTGGCCACAAACAAGAGTAACAGGATAGTTCTGTCTCAGTTTCGGGTGAGGCACCAAGGAACAGAGCAGTAGGAGTCAAGTTCCTTGGCTTTCTGACTTGAGGTGCTAGACTAACTCTGCAGGATTTGCCGACAGGGAACCTCAGAACTGGTTCTGCTGGCCTGAACCCATTGTTTACCTCCAGGGTATTGAAGAGAAGGCTCAGTGTTCTTAGAGGTTCAAGTGTATGGCAGAAAGGGTTTATTTGAGGAGAGTTATCACTAATGCTGTGTGACTCTCCTCACCTCAGGGAGGGGCTGTGTGTCCCCTCGTTCAAACCTAGTTGGGAGGTGGCTTCTCGGGAACCACTCAGAGAGAGTGCTGTTGTGTGTTTCCAGAATTGGGGACTGACTTCTGAGGCATCGCAAGGCAGAGACCAGGGTGGGGGTAGGCTTGCAGCATGAGGGTGCAGCAGAGAAAAGAGGTGGCTGCATTGGGAATGGTCAGTACTCTCAGAGTTGACTGGGCAAGAATTGACTCTGAGGAAAGAGCATACTGGGATGAAAGAAACTTGACAAGGAGGACTACATGGAAAGGTGAGGGGACAAAAAAAAATGGGTCTCTGGAATGGGGCAGCTAAGTGGGAATGAGAGGAATTTCTTAAGGGACCAATCAGAAAGAACCTTGCTCAGCAAGGTAGCTATAAGTAAGACATCTGCCCTGATGGGAGTCGCTGAAAACCCCCCAAAAGAGGTTTGAGAAGCTTGAGTGTCTGGTAAGTGCAGAGGCACCAACCCCAGATCACAGCTGTATCTGACAAGTTAGATCTATTTGCCCCTACTCTCATCCATCTCCTGTCCCAACCTGGAAGGGCCCAAAGCCACAGTGAGCAAGGTGGGAGTGGCTACAGTGAGCAGAAAGCTGACAGGCTGTCTACCCTGACAAGCTTCCAAGCCTGAAGCAAAAATGAGCTGTCGAGAAAATGCAGGTTAACTTAGGTTTGGAGTTTTGATAATAAAATCACCTGAGAAAAGCAAATATTCTACACTAATAAAAGAGAAACATGGTAATTGGTGTACGACCACTACCCTTCCCATTGGCTAATCAGGGAGATATGCAAATTAACTGACAGCCAAGATGGCGGCTGGCAGCCAGGCAGCTTGAAACTAACATGAGGCTTTCTTGCTTCAGTGACGGAGGAAACCAACATTCCCCGACTGCCTTGCTGGCCTCCGAG
>NW_006299705.1:17119266-17128236 GCF_000327345.1 Myotis davidii
GCGTGACGGGGTGGCGCTGCAACCTCCCTATCGACCCTGCCTTGAGTGTGACAGGGGCGGTGCCCCAATCCCCCAATCAGCCCTACCCTGAGCGTAACTAGGGGTGGCATCACAACCTCCCGATCTGCCCTGCTTGAGCATGACAGGGGGCGGCGCCCCAACTCCCCAGTCATCCCTGCTCTGAGCCTGAGCAGGGGCTGCACCTAGGGATTGGGCCTGCCCTCTGCCACCCGGGAGCAGGCCTAAGCCACCAGGGCGTTATCTCCCGAGGAGTCCCAGACTGCGAGAGGGCACAGGCCAGGCTGAGGGATCCCCCCTTCCCCCCGAGTGCACAAATTTTTGTGCACCAGGCCTCTAGTTTGTTTATAACCAGGAAGTGACTAGGATAGCCATGGGTCCCATAGGAGATTTTCATCTAGTGACAGGGAAGAGCCAATTTGAAGGAACAGGAGTGGGAAAGGATAAATCATATACAGTTCATGCTGTACTGATCCTTGTTCCTTTAATAATCTGGTTATGCTAGTAAGTGAATGAAATATAGAATTATAAAACTCTTCTTAAAGGATAATGTGGAGGGGCAGTAGTGGTAGGGGGCCTATTATAGCTCAATGAGGATGATCTTTCAGGAAATAATAACTAATGAACAAGAAGGAGCCAGCTGTGCTGTATTTGGTGAGAGTTGGGGGAGGGAGGCGCCTGCAGGTGCACATGCAGACAGAAGTACAGGCAAAGGGAACAGCATGTTTACGTGGGATCATTTGATTGGCGTCCAGTAAACATTTGGGTGGCTTCATTGTGCAGGGCACTGAGTTCGATGCCAGGTCTATAAGGATAAATGCCTCCTTCAATGAGACTTAAGGCTTAATTGATCAACTTTAGAAAAGAATACACTGATAAAAGCTAAGATCTAAAGGCTCTAGAGAGCAAAGGAGCTCCTGCTTTCTATCCTTGAACTCTTGATGGCCCCTGATATCATTCTTCTCTTCTGAGAATTGCCAGGACAAGCAGCCTCTCTCAGTGCACCCATGACCTTTTATGGAGTATAGGGGCAGCTGGGTAAAGAAACACAGAGCTCCCCTGACAGTCCCAGGAGGGAGGACAAACCTCTTAACTTGGGCTAGGACTCTGTTTATGTGTAAAGCTTAGAAAAGACTACTTGTAGGCATGCCATCCAAAATAATAGAGGTAATATGTCAACAACTTCATCAGTAGGGGCAGATAGAACTCCTCGAGTTGATACGATGATGGAAAAAGTGGCTCTCTTTTGCTGGTATAAGTTTGTTCACTTAGGAGATAAAACTCATAGAAAAATGAACTTGTGGCCTGGGAGAGTACCCTCAGGAATGTGGACTCAGCCATTTAAAGCTGAGAGCCCAGGTAGACAGTGACATCAGTGAGGGTGGCACGTTCCCAGCCCTACTGGGGTTCCAGCTGGCACAGAGTCGACCAGGTGATGGAGCATTTCAGGGCTGGGAACAATGCAGCAAGGCTTGTGGGGGCTCCTAGGAGATAAGGACTGGTTGACAGCCCCTGCTTTCAAGGAACTCTTTAGTTGGGAGACAGAACCTATATTGGCAACATATCCAGCAGTCACATGTACAGAGCCAGCCCAAAGAGTAAAATATGCTACCTGTGAATACCAAAAAAATATAGTGCAAGCCAAATTACCAGAGCTTCCCATATATCCAGCCTTTATTTTATCTATGTATAATAACACATGCTCAACAGAGAACCTGGCAAGTGCAGACAGACATGGAAATCAGCTATTTTTACTTTTAAAGAATATCTGTATAATAAAAGCCTAAGTGACCGTTATGGCAGACCGACCAGAACGACCGGTCGCTATGATGTGCACTGACCACCAGGGGGCAGATGCTCAATGCAGGAGCTGCTCCCTGGTGATCAGTGTGCTTACACAGGGGGAGTGCTGTTCAACCAGAAGCCAGGCTCACAGCTGGCGAGCCTAGAAGTGGTGGCGGGAGCCTCTCCCACCTCTGCATCAGTGCTAAGGAGCAGTGAGCTGAGCGGTCAGGAGCAGCAAGCAGGCAGGTGGTAAGGAGCCAGGGGTCCCAGACTGTGAGAGGGATCCTGATCTGCAAGAGGGCACAGGCCAGGCTGAGGGATTTCCACCCCCCCCTCCACCCCGAGTGCACAAATTTTGTGCACCGAGCCTCTAGTTTTTTAAATAAAGAAGGGACTTCTGACTTTTGGAGGAAAGCATTTGTGCTGTCTTTCCCCTTTTCTCATTGGTGGGGAGAAATAATTTGCCCCATTAGAACCCGCACCCCTCAGAGAAGAGCTAGTCATCAAACAGAAAGTTTTCAATAAATGTTTTTAAAAATCAAAGTTGAGACTGGCTGGCATGGCTCAGTGGTTGAGTACCAACCTATGAACCAGGAGGTCATGTTTCCATTCCCAATCAGGGCACATGCCTGGGTTGTGGACTCGATCCCCAGTGTAGGGTGTGCAGGAGGCAGCTGATGAATGATTCTCATCATTGATGTTTCTCTTTTTCCCTTTCCCTTCCTCTCTGAAATCAATAAAAATATATTATAAAAAAAAGTTGATGGATTTAAGGATTTAAGAATTTCAGTTTTATTTTTAAATTTTTGAATTAGGATCCTCTGTCTTGCCAATCTTCCATGTCAATACCAGACTTTTAAGACATGCTCTTTGATACTCCTTAATTTACAAATATAATATGTTTAAAAAATCAGATTTCAAGTTGATATTGTGAACCTTAGGTGTATTTTTTTTCCTTGGCAACACATTACAGTAGAAAGAGCACGAGCATTTGAGACAGGCAAATGTGCACTTGAACACTAGTCCTACAACCTTTAGATCTGGAGTCTGGGACCCTGTCCTAGATTTCCACTTTGAAGGGTCCAGTCTGACACCCTGATAGCTGCAGTCCTCTTTATAGAGAAAGAAGCCTGAGGGGCCAAGAACACATGCCCACCTTAGCCTCGGTCCCTGCACTCTCAGGACTCTGGAATTCCTGCCCAGGCAACTGGGAACACATTTGTAGGGACTGCTGAAGCCTGAGATAGGCTGGTTGGGATGTCCATCCTGATGGTGCAGGGGGGGACCTGAAAGGAATGGGTGTCGGGTGGGAGGATGGGGCCATGGGCTGGGGAGCTCCCATATGTACTCTTACATTGGGTCCTGAAAATGCCGGGTGGGTCCCTCATACCTGAGTCTGGTCACACTGCTTGCAATGACTTGACATTTCTGGAGCTCATTTTCTTCCTTTGAAATTGTGTATAAGAGTTCCTATCTTACAGATTTTAAGGATCCAATTAGATTATTATATAAATGTAATTGTAGAGTTTCAGGCTAAACTGAAAATGTCTACTGAAGCTAAATGCATATAAGTGAAGTGCATTACTAATTATGTTATTAGCATTAACAATATTTCAGATATATGGTCTCTTATCTGAAACCTTTGGGATCAGATATTTTTAGAATTCAGAATTTTTAATATTTTAGAAATATGTGCATAACCATATATTGTATTATACCTGGCATATTTAAGGCAGGACCATGCTAATATTTTCATAGCAAAACCTATTGAATGAATAGGTGAAAGACCATATGTAGTCTCATGTCAGTTTAAAAAAATAATTTTTTAAATTTTAAAATAGTTTTAGATTTACAAAAAAATTGCAGAGATACTGTAGAGAGTTCCCATATGTTCCGTACCAGTTTTCCATATTGCTAGCATCTTACCTTACTTAGTATGGTATGTTTGTCACAATTAATGAACCAATACTGATACATTATTATTAACTAAAATCCCATACTTTATTGAAATGTTCTTAATTTTTAAGAAAATTTGTCCTTTTTCTGTTCCCAGATTCCACCTAGGACATAGATCAGGTTTTGATGCCGAATGGGTTAAGAAATGTTTTTTTTTCCTCCTTCTAAATGTTTGGTACTATGGATAAGGGCTTATGAACCAGAACCAGTATTATATATTATATCTAAGTTTAAAGTCTTACCTAGTGTTTGCACCCACTGTTCCCTCTGGTGAGAGTTCCTTATAGGAAATTGCTTATAAGAAGAGAGAATGGCAGGGACTAGTAGGCAGGGCTAATGGTGACTTGTCTCCCAGAGCTGTGGATGGTCCCTGCCTATCACACATGGCTGTCATTCTTAAACAAGAAATATTTTTAGTTGTTTCTGTACCTTAATAACAGACTCAACCTGAAGGGAAATACTGGAAAATACGGCAATGTCCAAGTTAAGGATGTAAGTTTTAAAAAAAATGTGACAAATTTTCCCTTACATGCTTTTGTCAGACCTTTCTTAACATTTATTTTCATTGACATTCTTGAATTGGCATTATTCAGGACTGGGAGAGGTGTGCATAGAAAGAAATCTAGGTGGTTCTTGCCCATGGTATGCAGAGTCCTTTCCCACAGTCCCTGAGGGTCCCACTCCACTCTCCTACATTCAGGCCTCCCTCCGAAGTGCCCCATACCTGCCCCTAGGCATCTCTGTGTGCCACACAGCCTCAGACTAAGTCCCCTTTCTCCTCAATTCTTCTCTCCCATCTTCCCTTCCAGCTGGGATTTTTATTGTTCAATCCTAGCTCCCTTGTGGTCCCACATGGCTTCTGAAGCCCAGTGGTAATATTCAAAGTATCTGACAGTTGGTACCCCAGAGTTGCAGCTGGGCCTTGTTGAGCCAGGCACTATCGTTTAGGTACAGAGGGCCCCTTGGGGGGAGGCTTCACTGAAAGGTGTGTGAGGGGACAAGGAATGGCTGAGGCAGCAGCTATTTACCAACCTGAAGAGGAGTCTTGATATTTTAACATATGAGAAAAGTAAATATTATTATTATTTTCTGTTCATTCTGACCTGAAGATATTTTCTCATTGATATTTAGAGAGAGTGGAAGGGAGGGGAAGAGTCAGAGAGAGAGAAACATTGATGTGAGAGAGACACATTGATGTTGCCTCCCACATGCACCCCAACCAGAGCCAGGGATTGAACCTGCAACTGAGGTACGTGCTCTTCGCTGGAGTCGAACCCGGGACCCTTCAGTCCACTGGCTGATGTCCTATCCACTGAGCCAAACCAGCTAGAGCAAAAAGTAAATATTATTAATTAAGTTATTATTAAAGGAAATATTTTGTATCATATTGGCCATTGAAGCCTTCTGGAATTGAGCCCCAGTCTCCACTTACTGATTACTGACATATTGCTTACACACTGTCAGAGTTGACTTTCTGGTTTGTGGAGTTGTTCACTGAAGCCCCAACGAGGCATCCATTTTATTAGGGCAAGGTTATGACCTAATAGTGACATGCTGCTGTTTGAACTTACCCCTGGAATCTAATAGCCTATGTCATTATGTTAGGGCTAACTCACAAGATAGTATGAGCCCTGGGCAGCACCACAGTTGTTAAAAATGAACTGACAGGAATGTATGTATGGTCAAGTTTTTCCTACTTCAGTTTTTAAAGGAGCACAGGTCAGGAAATTTCTCTCCTGTTAATTTCACTTGATCCCTCTCCAGCCGATGACTTCATTTCCTGCAACCATATGCATTTCTTTAGTATCCTATGAGTGTTTCTATTTCTTCCATCTTATTTAGAGAAATAATGTGGATGTCTTGAAAATGGCACGCATTTCGGAGGAACAAAAGTTATATGTAATGTAGATGACGAATAATCTTCAAATAAGTCCCTGAATTTGAGTTCCATTAGGGAGAAATAATTTAGCAAGTTGGCATTGACAGAATAAGATATTTAAATCCACTTTCTGCTCTTAGTTGTGTCTCTTTTTCAAAGTCCAAAAATTAAACATCATCATGATAGTCTAGATAAATAAGTTTATTGTCCACCATCTGGTTATGCTGCTTGATGAATTGCCTGGAGTTTCTCAGATACCTTCTTTTCAAAGGCCTCCTGGCGGGCGGCAAAATTCACTCAAACCGAATTTCTATAGTGTCTTTAAACTGCAGATCTCTGGGTTTAATTGCCTATAGAAAAGGCCTCTAAACTTTTTTTTGTCAAACTCATCTATTCATAAAAATTGTTTGACTACTTAAGTCTTATAATACATTTCTACTAAAATAACATATTATGCATGTGACAAAACTGTTTATACAGTTACTTTGGAAATTTCGTCTGTACTTCCTTGTGAGAAATCTTCTATTATAGCTTGAATTGTTTTTAAATAGTTAATCATTATTTCCAGTTTCATTAGTTTATGTTTTTCCTCCCTCTGGGTAGATTTATAAAAGTATTAAGGTCAATAAAAAATGTTCTCTATTTACAGCAGAAACTTTTGCTTAACTGTTTTTTTGGACCAGAAAGACCTGGAGTCTTGTCCGGTTTTGTCTGATCTGTGTGTCAGCAGCAAGCCACTTAACTTCCACAGGCCCTGCTTATCTCATCGCTAAAGGAAGCGCTTGGACTAGATGATTTCTAAGATCCCTCCAGCTTTATAATTTGGATAAAAGGATTTGATTTGGCAAATATCCCAAAAGGATGTTCTCTGAGTTTGAGGTCTGTCCTAATTTGACAATGGATGTTATAAATTTGGAAAAATCTCTTTTAGAAAACTCCACAAAGACAAAAGCATACTTTAGAGGCTTGGTGTCCTAAGCCATCTTTCTGCTGCAAGGTACAGATAGTAGGAGTGTGTGAGGGAGGTGCCACTGTGGAATGCCATACCCACAGCATCCTGGCAGCAGGGGGCTGACTACACAAGAAAATCACCAAACTGTCAGCAATAGCATTATTTAAAAAGAGAACTTAATTTGAGATCTGAGTTCAATAAATTTTAGCCCACTATGCCAGCATTTGGCCTCCTCACTTTTCTTGGTTGTATTATGTTAAAAAAAAATTATACTTTGTGTATGCGATGAGCAATGGTGTTTAGAGAAACGGATATCTAAAAATACACAACAAAATGTCATATCCTAGTATACTAGTAAACATATTATAAGCTGATTATTTTCAACTAGGGGCCCACTGCACGAATTAGTGCACCTTGAAAGGAACTGTGGGCTGCGAGGCTGCGGGCAGGCACAGGGGCGGGTCTCGGCCCATCCTCTGCATCCCCCAGCCCCTCCCCCCATGGCCCCCAGTACCCTGTCTGACGGCAGCCCCGCTCCCTCAGCTCCCATGTGTTGACAGTGCTGGCCCCACTCGCACCCACTGACGGCACGGATTGTTTGGGGCTGGCGCCAGCAGTGGGTGTGAGCAGCGCCATTGCTGGCAGTGGGTGTTAGAGGTGGCTGCCAGCTCCAATTGCTCCTCAGGAGCAGGGGGAGGCGCCAGCAGGGTGTTAGCAGCAGCTGCTGCCCTGATCAGCCCTCAGGAGCAGAGGGAGGTAGAGAAACCCTTAGGAGGGATGGGGCCTGTAGTCGCTTCTCGCACCCACTGCTGGCGCTGAGTGATCGGGACCGGCACTAGGCTAGGCACCGGCAGCAGGTGTGAGCGGCGGCTTCAGCGCCGGCTGTGGGTGCTAACCAGCAGTGGATGCGAGCGGGGCCCGCGCCGACAGCAGGTGTGAGCACCGGGTGGGACTGTGGCACACGGTAGCAAAGAATTTTTAGTAACTACCAGAGGCTCACTCTGATGACAGCGACTGGTGCCCCGCCTTGGTCTGGTGCCCCCACTCACCTGCTCCACCATCCCGCCGTAGTCAATGCCCGCCATGTTTCGCACACACCCCCTGGTGGTTAGCGCACGTCATAGCGACTGGTTGTTTGGTTGTTTGGTTATTCGGTTATTCCGATAGTTCCGCTGTTTGGTCTATTTGCATATTAGCCTTTTATTATATAGGATGTTTTCTTTACTCAAGCAGATGGGTTTAGGACATGATGAATAATAAACACTAATCTAAAGAATAGATTTGGTGAAGGAAGTCTCTCATTGCTTTCATATGTAATCTTTATTCTGTTAGTTTTCCCAGGGCAAAAATTGCACAAAAGAAACCAAAGCTCTTGAAATATAATACATACCATTAAAAAAAAACCCTAAAAACAAAACCTGAGCACAAAAACTGGCCTAACAATGCAAACTAGAGCTTAAATTAGATCCCACCACACCCAGGCAGCCACCCATATCCAGTCTGTATCCTGGAAGGACCTATGACTAAGTGAAGAGAGGAGAGACCATGAAGAGTTAGTCATGGATTTTTAATTTGTAAGCACAGATTGATCCAGGGAAGACTTACAGCAACTTTTATTCCAATGTCTTTTATTGTTTTCTTTTTTAATCATACAATCTGTGCCTGTCAGCAACAGTCTTTGATTGCTTCTTTAGCCATTCTGAAATGCTAGGAGGATCCCTGTTTGACCAGTTTTTAATAACTGCATCTCTATGCCACTCTCACCATCATTTTATTTGCTTTCAGGACCAGAGCTCTTTATTCACATTATTTTTAAGGATATACTAGAATGTATTTAAGGGGGGTGGGTGGGCTATAGTTTTACATAAAATAAAAAATCAAAAAGCTTATACTTCTGTCCCAGGCAAGAAACATAAATTATCAGCTACTGTGGCCCTCTTTCCCCTGGGGTCATTGTTATACCACTGGTGACAACACATTTAATGTTTTGTGTAAAAGATGCTTTATATTTGTCATATAAAAAATGTGAATGTGCAGTAAGCATGAGCATCTAATATATAAGCAGATGTAGACACTGAGGTTAAGCACTAGGGGAGATTTGCTATGAAAAACTGATAAATGTGCATTTTATGAAAATGATTGTCAGTACTACTTTAAGTAGATAAGGCTTCCCTTAGTTAAAAGAATCTATACTAATAAAAGGGTAATATGCTAATTAGGCCAGGAGACCTTCTGGACAAAACCATGGTGGTGGGGCTGAGGCAGAGGCAGGTTTGGGGTGATCAGATCAGCACGGGGGTGGGGGACAGTTGGGGGAGAGCAGGCTAGCGGGGGAGCAGTTAGGGGTAAGCAGGCTGGCGGGGGAGGCAGTTGGAAGCCA
>NW_006299705.1:17128374-17140589 GCF_000327345.1 Myotis davidii
TATGCTAATTAGACTGTCATCCTTCTGGACGATCTTCGGACAAAACTGGGGCTGCAAAGGAAGCCCAGGTCCTGGGTGCCTGCCGGCAGCCAGAGGGAAGCCCGGGTCTGAGGTGCCAGAGGGAAGCCGGTGCTGGCAGCTGGGGGAAGGAAGGCTTATTCTTGCACGAATTTTGTGCACAGGCCTCTAGTGTAGAATAAATGCCAGCTGTTTTATTTTATGCCTCAGTTTTTGTGTTAGGAGTTAGGTTAATTATCCTGCTGATATGACTAATGCTTAGATTGATTTATTAGCAGTGACTCTGTATTTTGTGATCCTCAGTTGTTTTGCTCACCAAATGTGTTCAAACTAGAAAAAAATACAAAAGTTTAGGAGCCAACTGAAGTCTGATGTAGACTTTCCTTCAGACCTAAAAAGAAAAATTTTAATATTTCAATTAAATATTGAAATGCCACAATAAGGAATATACTCTACTGTCTTTTTGTTTGTTTGTTTTTAATGCTAGTGAAATCACCACAGCATGTTCAGGGCTAAATGAGCAGAGAGGATGCTTACTTTTTGTAGTCTGGGTATTTGGGAGACTTCCTGTGTCAGCACCCCTCCTCTGTGCTTTCCTTCCTCCCTGCCTGGAAGGGCCAGTGTGGATAGGACTATATTTACCGGTAGGGAACAAGTATAGTGGGAATTGGGCCTAAACTGGCAGTTGGACATCCCCGAGGGTGCAGACCAAACTGAACACTTACTCCCCCATCCCCGCCCCTTGTGCACAAATTTCATGCACTGGGCCTCTATAAACATGATAATGTAGAACAGCAGTTCTCAACCTGTGGGTCGCGACCCCTTTGGGGTCAAACAACCCTTTCACAGGGGTTGCCTAAGACCATTGGAAATCACATATATAATTACATATTGTTTTGTGATTAATCACTATGCTTTAGTTATGTTCAATTTGTAACAATGAAATTGGGGGTCACCACAACATGAGGAACTGTATCAAAGGGTTGCAGCATTAGGAAGGTTGAGAACCACTGATGTAGAAAGTGTCAGTTGCTGTAAAAAGTAGTCTTTTAGCATAAGACATAAAATGCTGAGAGAGAGAGAGAGAGATGCTAGCAGAATGAGAGGGAGTTAGTTAAAGAGGGGCTGGTAAACCACATTAAAGAGGTAAGAGTTTATGCTAAAGAAAAGGACAATATTCATTAATTCAACACGTTTTTATGAAGAGCCTCCTATGTGCCATACACTCACTGTTCTAGGCACTGGAAATACATCAGTGAACAAATAGAAGTCCCTGCCCTCGGTCAGTCTATATTCTAGAAGCAGAGGAAAGTAGATAATAAACACAATAAATTTTTAATCAAGTAAGATACCAAGGTTTTGAGGATTTTTTAGCTTGATGCAATATGGAAGTAATTTATCAACACCAAAGAAAAAAATATATATGGTTGACAATGGCACTTGAGATTTTGGCATACTTTTCTGAGTGAAACTAAACTACCATTTCTCAGGCACAAGGACTCTCTTTTCCTTTGTTCTGAACCCCTTCTGATCAGAATTACTTCATAACCCTGAACCCCATAGATTCCCAGTAGTAAGTATTATTTAGCTAGAAAAAGACCATTATTAGAAAAGGACCGGTAGAGAGAGTGCTATTGATATTTTAAAGTTATTTGGAATTCAGTGGAATTATATTATTTTGCAGATATTCTTTAATGAGATAACTTTGAGCTTAGGATTGCAGCATCCAAACTTCTCTGCCATAGAACTTTTTGGAAATTATACTTAGTTTGGAAGAATATGCTATTAAAATACCCATTCAAGGGAACTTTCCATTTCCCAACGTATTTGTTCTATAGTAATTCAGAGTTGGTCACATATGTGAGCTGTATCTGAGAAGTAAAGTTTTGTGGTCAAAACAAAAATAAAACTTTATTATTAATATTGTGGAGACAGTGGAATTACATTTAGTTAAAAACAACAATTACATCTTATCAACAGGTTAGTTTCCAGTGAGGCCCCAACAGAATACTCTAAAGAGAGTTCCAAATTGCCATCAACTTCCTATTTTTAGAGTGGAGAAAGGAATCCGATTTCAAGCCTCTGTCTCTTTAAAACAAAACGTGAGGTGGCAAATTATGTAGCACTTTTGATTATATCTTGAAACTGCACTAAGTCCTTGAAATCCAAGAATATTATGCTCCAGTCCTTTGTGCAGAATGCTCACGAGTGCTCACAGAAACCAATCCAGAAGCAAATTGCTACTGATAGTAGCTGATAGCATGAATTACTACATTTTCAGAGACTCTGCCAACATCAACTCGTATGATCTCACTTTTGCTCATATGGCAAGCTGAATTTTTGCATGTACTAGAACTAGCCCCTCAAGTTCAGGAAAAAGCAGTCTCTCAGCAGTTGTTTGAAAATAGCCAGCACCTTTGAAATAAATCACTGTGGCATATTGTCAGCACACCCTTATAAAACTGGGGAAGGTTTTTCTTTGTGGCATATCTGACCCTAATCATGTAAAGTCCCTTAGAAAAAGGAGAAACTGACTCATCTGTTTATTTGTCATATGAAAACCAGACAAGTCAGTGACTGCGGAGGGCAACACCAATTTCTCCTCAGCAGGCTGACCTGCCTCTGGGCCTGCCACTTGCTGTGGTCCATTTGGAGACACTCTGTTGCTGGTAATTGCCATGCTGACTCATAACAGCCTTCATAAATCCTCCTCTAATTTGGAATAACTAAAAATATTGAAAAAATAACTCTACTCTTTATTAGAAATGCTCAATTGACCTTTAGAGCATTGATGGGAAATGCCTAAAAATGAATTTACATTTTTGTGTATCAACATAACCAAGATTACTAATCCTATGTAATAAAACCCTAATATGCAAATTGACCGAATTGCGGAACTGCCGGTCGCTATGATGCGCACTGACCACCAGGGGGCAGATAACACAGGAGCTGCCCCCGGTGGTCAGTGTGCTCCCACAGGGGGACCGCCACTCAGCCAGAAGCCAGGCTCATGCTGGTTAAGGCAGTGGCCGTGGCAGGTGCCTCTCTGGCCTTCACAGCAGTGCTAAAGACCTCTGGGGGATGTCTGACTGCCAGCTGTGGGGAGTGGGCCTAAGCCAGCAGGCGGACATCCCCTGTGGGGTCCAGAACTGAGAGAGAGTGCAGGCTGGGCTGAGGGACCCTCCCCTCCCCCCCTCCCCAGTGCATGAATGTCATGCACTGGGCCTCTAGTTCAAATATAAGAATCATTCATTCCAAATATACATGCTTGGAAAGAAAAGCAAGAAACATTCTTCCAACAGATAATGTCAGGCCCAAGCTCAGTCTTGATATTTCTTCTCTTATTTTCAAACCATTACAAAACTCACTTTAACGCTACCAAATTTATAGGGGGGAAATCCCATATGGTTTAATGTTGTTGCCCATCATTAGCAATATAATCTTCTGTTTCTGGGAAAACAGACCCTTCTGAGGTCTTGAACTTTATTCTTGGCAGGTAAAAAGCCTTCCAGGTCATCTTTAAAGGCATATTTATTTTTGATTCTTAAGTGTACACATGTTTTCTGTTAATAAGTTGGAATCTTAAATGAGATTGTTATTCACTCTATTTATTTACCTTAGAAAGTACTCAGTTCTTCTGAAACAGTGGTTCCTTTGAAAATGGGTGTTATTAAAATGGAGGGAAAATAGCTTTTCTTTCTCCAATCCATGTTTTTCCTTTCTCTAGAACAGCAGTTCTCAACCTGCGGGTCGCAACCCCTTTGGCGGTTGAAGGACCCTTTCTCAGGGGTCACCTAAGACCATCCTGCATATCAGATATTTACATTATGATTCATAACAGTAGCAACATTACAGTTATGAAGTAGCAACACAAATAATTTTATGGTTGGGTCACAACATAAGGGACTGTTTTTAAAGGGCCAGAAGGTTGAGAACCACTGCTCTAGAAGGATTGATGGACTTCAGCCCTTGCAGTATATTTGCTCTAAGTTAGTAGTGCTCTAATGAGAGGAAAAATGGGAGAACCTTGTTTGTCGATATGGAGCATGGGCTAGTTGAGGGTACCCTGAAGGGAAGGTCCCCACCTTGGTAACATGAGCTGATACAACAGGGTGATTGGCACACAGAGGAATGAGCACTTAACCTTTCAACATGGATATTCCATAGGCCATTCCTGTTCAACAGATTCAATACACAGACATTTGCCTCTTGCTCCTCCTTCTGTGTTCTCGACCTCAATAAAATCTCACTGTCCACCCCAGCAAGAAGCATAGAAACCTGGGGCTCCTTCTTTACTCCTTTCAGTCCCTTGTGCTCCACAGCCAGTCTATCACCAAATCAATTCACCTCTAACTCATTCATCTCTCGCAAATGCTCTTCCATGTTCTTCATTTCCATACTAAGAACACATATTATCTGCTTTACAAATGTCTCCTAACTGCCCCAGTTTTGTTCATGCAATATGATCTCTATTCTTTCTAAAATATATATTTGACCATCTGGTTCTGCTTAAATATATTCCCATTGCCTTCAAGGAAAAAAAAATCTAAACTCCCTTGAATGGCATATTTATCTGTCATATAGCATTATTGCTTTTTACCCTTGTTTCATTATAGTTTTTATCTTGAATGCCCTCCCTCCTCCTTTCTTCTATTATATAACCTTACTTGTCTTTCAAATTAAAAAAATACATATTTTTATTGATTTCATAGAGGAAAGGAGAAGGAGAGAGACATAGAAACATCAGTGATGAGAATCATTGATCGGCTGCCTCCTGCATGCTTCCTACTGGGGATTGAACCTACAACCCAGGCATGTGCCCTTGACCAGAATTGAACCTGAGATTGATGCTCTCTCCACTGAGCCAAACCAGCTAGGGCTGTCTTTCACATTTTGATGCAGCAGTCACCTAATCTAGGAAATCTTCCACTGACACTCTCTCTGGCCCCATCACAAAATTCTGCCAAAGTAGTACCTCTTTTGACCTTGATGCAGCATTTTCATTTTGCCAACTCAGCATTTAGCATAGTGCCTGGCACATGGCAGGTGAATGAATGCAGGGAGTAGTCAGAAGAAGTCACACAGAGAAGGTGGAATTGAACTGACCGACTCTTGAGAGAGAAATAAGACAAACTAGAGAAGGGTGTTTGAGACAGAAGGAGTAACATGTGCCAGAGCATGAGAGAGCTTGCCATGTTTAGAGAACTACAAGTTGTTTAGAGTTGCTGGGAAATGAAAGGTGAGATACAGAAATCTGTCATGAGCCATGTTCAGACTAACACATTTGTTATAGTCTGTGACAGCTTCTTTCAAAGGTTAGAAAGGCTTCCTGTTGCTTTTCTTGTGGCTCTAGGAATAATTAAGATTGAAATGTCTGAGCAGGAGTACCCAAAATAATAGTCTTTGTACTTACATTTAACAAATTAGTCCTTTTGAAAAAAATTCCAATGCAGTTTAATTTTATTATTTGTGAGAAATTATACTACGTGTGTGTGTGTGTGTGTGTGTGTGTGTGTGTGTAAAGGAGTATTGTTCATAGTAGACTACAAGAGGTGCATCCCAGTTTAAAGTTGTGACGTAAATGTCTTCTGTTAATATTGTTGCATATATATGGGACTATGTAGAGCCTCCTCGGGAGGTAATATCAAAAGTTTAACTTTGAAATATGAGCTGGCCCTTGGCAAGTCTCAGTCCCTCATTTCCTTTTTACCTGTCCTGCCTGTGAAATGCTTTGGTAGGAAAGTTGTGCAGGAGGTATTTGCTCCTATGAGCTGTCACTGCTCATAGCCCTGGCCCCCATTAAACAGCTTAGAAAAGGGGGGGAGCTTAAAATGAGAAAAGGGAAATTTTGAAAAATCAGAATAGAAAAAGAAAGACTCATTTAGAAAAAAATGTTTCAAATTGATAAGGTAAAGGATGTTTTAGAAAAAAATAAAGCATATTTACAACTTCAGGTGTAATAGGTTACTAACTCAATGGAAAGATTTAAAATTGTCAAAATGTAATTTCTTCATGCAAACAGTGGAGGCAGGAAAAGGTAACCCAGCTTGGATGAACCTACTGAGCAAACAGGCCTCTCCGACCTTGCGGAAGATCCAGCTGTCCACCGCCAGAGTACTAGAAAAGTCCAGACTGCATCTAGAACCAAGGTGGCAAACAACACGATTAGTTTAAGATAATTGTTTTATGTGCTACCCTATATCTATGTACAAAGTTGTTACTAAATACCCTGCTTGTCTTTTTCTTCTTTTCATCCTATTGTAGTTGGTTTCTCTTCTTGCCATCAGGTAAGAATGCCTGGCCCTAGCCAGTTTGGCTCAGTGAATAGAACTTTGGTCTTCAGAATGAAGGGTCCCAGGTTTGATTCCGGTCAAGGGCACATGCCCAGGTTGTGGGCTTGATCCCTGGTGGGAGACGTGCAGGAGGCAGCAGACTAATGATTCTCTCTCATCATTGAGGTTTCTCTCTCTCTCTCTCCCTCCCTGAAATCAATGAAAAAAAAAAAAAAAAGAATGCCTGGGTATCTTTGAAAATATTCACAACAGGAAACATGCTTACATTTATAATGTGATCAAGCTGTTCTTTCTTCATTTCCTGATAGAATCTCTTAAACTCTTCATTTGGACCAAATTTTTCCAGATTACTTTTAGTCCCTGATTTAATTTTGTTAGAAAAGTACAACATTTATGTATCAGGATTTTTCTCCCTCTAGAGCCAGTGCAAAAATTTTCCTTCCTGGGGTGTGGCCAAATCGTGGTGAGTTTCCGGTTTCTGTGCATCAAGGCCCACCTTTGTCCTTTGCCTCCTTTCTGGGCTGCTGTCACCTTCTGAAGTAGACTTAGGGTGCAGGGCATCAAATGGTCTTAAAGAGCCACAGTTAAGTTCCCAAGGAGGTTGGCAAGACTTGCAAACCACTGTTGGCCATTTTTTCTCATTTTTCTCTGTCACATAACTGACCTAGGTCTTTGTTTCTCAGGTGCAGGCAGGCAGAGCATCACCGGTGACTTGGTGGTAAAAGCCGATTTAGGAAGAAGATAGCTTCTTGCTCCTTTGTTTTTAATTTCTATTTTTCTCAATATTTGATTTTATTAATTTAATATTTCTTAATATTTTCTTTTTCTCCATAGTTTGGCTTTGGTATTTATTCATTAAGGTAATAAGAGAAAATGTAATTTTATACTTTGAATGACTTGGTCTACAAAAAACTGGAAAAAGTGGCCAAATTTATAATACTTCTTTTATAAGTACATAAATGTGCAAATATTAAAATAAACAAGTGAGGGGTTTTTGTGATGTTGTTTAGATTAGACACAATTGTTTCATTTGTGGATTTGTGGCTTTTTAAACAACTGGAGAACCTCAGTAATATTCTCAAAAACACAATATTTTTCTCATTACTATAAAATGGAAGAGGGATAACATCAGTTGTGTTAACTTCTTATTTATATACATAACCTTTAAATAAATTCCTCATGGTCCAAAAAATGCCTTTTGTATTTAGTACCCATCTTAACTTTCTCAGTGAGGGTCTTAATATCCTTGATAAACTTTGTGAATTTCTCTTTTCTTTTCCTGAGGCATACTTCTGGTTTATGCCCTGGCAAACAGTCCTCTTGGTTACAAAATTTTCTCCACAATTTCTAGTGTCTTTTAGTTAGCCTGTTAGCAGTCTGCAGGGAAGTATTGAGAAGCCATCTGGTGATTTGAACTAGAAACTCTTGGCCAGTTCTGACTTGGACTTGGAAGTAGGGTCTGGAGCCAGATGTGGGCTTCACCTCTGGAAGCCTCCTATGGGTTGGTGTAAGGAAGGGAAAAAAGCAGCATTCTACTTCTGCACTGGCTCTAGCTATCACTTGGGATTTAATTACAGGTAGGTCTAGAGCAGCGATTCTCAACCTGTGGGTGGCGACCCCTTTGGGGGTCGAATGACCCTTTCACAGGGGTCGCCTGAGACCGTCGGAAAACATATATAATTACATATTGTTTTTGTGATTAATCACTATGCTTTAGTTATGTTCAATTTGTAACAATGAAAATACATCCTGCATATCAGATATTTACATTACGATTCATAATGGTAGCAAAATTACAGTTATGAAGTAGCAACGAAAATAATTTTATGGTTGGGGGTCACCACAACATGAGGCACTGTATTAAAGGGTCGCGGCATTAGGAAGGTTGAGAACCACTGGTCTAGAGGAAGACCTCTAATTATGGAGTCTAATTTGGGAGTGGATGGATTGATTTTAAATTGAGGCAAGGGAACATTTTGAACTCATCCGGATAATGATGTTATATGTCAGGTTTGGGCTACATAAATATTGGACATAATGTGTGATATACAAAGACTGATAGAGAATTTCAATGTAATATAGTATTAATTTATTTTTCCAATTAATATTTATTGAGTAGATTGTTTAGGACAGGTGCTGTGATAGATACTGATAGATGCTGATAGTCATAAGCAAACACAACACAGTCTCTGCTTTAATACAGTCTATTTAAAAATATGATGCTTCTATATATATACTATTAAGAAAAAATAAGTACTTATTTTAAAATATTTTCTATTTTTGCTTTGATGAAATAAATATTATGTATAAGCAGATGATTAGCTAATTACCATTTTCCTGGATACTTTAACAGAATAAAATGATTTATTTTTAATAATTATTAATGTAAATAATTTGAAATTAATTAAACTAGTTTGAAAAGAATATTTTGTATTTTGGTAGTCAATATGCCTACATTTTATCCAAGTAGGGAAAAAAATCTCAAGAAAAATAGAACTCTTAAAAGCTACTTAGAATTTATTTAAGAAATATTGGTAATTCTAGATCTATTACCAATAACTTAGTAAAGCATTACTTTTTATTTATTTGTTATCTTTGATTTTTCCCTGTCCTCTCATTTTTCTTTCAGCATAGTATCCAGAAGAAAGAGCTTCTGGACCTGCATTTGGAAACCTAGTTTAAGTCCAGGCTTTATTACTTGTGGTTGTATAACCTTGGGAAGTCACATTTACTCTATCTTGGCCCAGTTTCTTCATCTGTAATATGATAGGATTATATTGAATAACGGTCAAGTTCCTTTCCAATTTTAACATTCTCTGGTTCTTTAATTTTCTGGATTTGAGGGTAGAATGTAGACACATGGACATGAACACATGTTGAGATATGCTATTAAAAATATAAACAACCCAGAGATTTTGGATTTAGTTGGAGTTATAAATGAGCTCTGGTTTGCTTATACCACAACACAGACTCATGTAATCTGCTAGATTTATACTTTACCAATTCATGTTTTCCAAAGAAAATGTATAGGTCTCAGTAAGCTAGGCAGGAAAAAAGGGGACATCTCTAACACTTTTAACAATAAAGTGACATTAAGAAAAAGAAATTCAGAGACACCCCAAACTAGAGATACCAACATTGTTCTTTGCAAGGGAAGGTGCAGCTCAGATAATAATGCTCTCCGATGTCCTCCTTAGTTGCATCACAGCACTAGCCTGCAGGCATCCTGTTGACTCAAGGCTCAGTATCTCAGCTCACTTAGTCTTTCCTGACCCCTTCCTAAATTGGAAGCTTCTTTATGCTCCAATTCACTTGTGTTCAGTCTTGTATTAAAATTAGCTGTGCACAACTCTCTCGTTCAGTTGTTCCTAAGTTCTCTGATATAAACAAAAGAAATGTCTTATTTATCTGTGTATTTTCCATGGCACCATGCATAAAGTGGTCACCCTGTCGTTTTTGTTGAAGCGAATACAAAGTTCAACTCAGTAGCTGAGACTACTGAAGGGCTGTTTTATCTCCTTAAATTCCAGTTCAAGGTTAGAGATTAATAGGAGTACTAAAACCTGAGCTTGATAGTGGCAGAATAGCATCTAATGAAGGTATGGGAACCTTGACAGCTCAGTCAAGCCAAAAACAGATTCTTGCCTGGGATTCCGGAAAGAGACTCCAAATGCCTTTGTAGTTACCTAAGGGATGACATTCACTGGTTAGCCCACTCTCCTACCTGGGCTGTCTACTTTCTCCCATAGAGCTTGGCCATTGTTCATACTGTTTTATTACATGATTCATTACTTGTTGTCTATATAGGCCCAAGACTTTATGTTACACAAAAAGGTGCTAGCCTGAATAAAGAATGAGATACTAAATGCACATCAGGTATAGAAAGATTTAGTAGTAAAATATATTGCTCTCTGATCTTTTGCTAATATCATTTTTCTCAGTTAAAATCTTTTTAACTTTTTAAATGTTTTGTTCTATAAATATAGTAACATCTTTATACTGCTATTTCTTGATCAATCAACTTTATTACAAATATTTTTCTGCTCTGAATGTTGTGGATTTGACTTACTGAAATAATACTCAACTTTTCTTCCATTCTTTCTCCCAATGTTTGGTAATACTAGCATATTATTAATTTTAGGTTTTTAATTGTAACTTTTCCATGTCTACAATAATAGCGTGTGTTTTGTTTCTTGTTCCCTCAAATTTAGCTATATCTTCAAACAATACTATATGTAAAATGGTGATAATATTCGGTGGCCTTTTTAATGTGATAGCTTGTATATTTCTACATTTTCTTCCTTTATTTTTTTCTTTTAAATCATTTATGTCCCTGTTTTCTCTGTTCTCTTTCAACTGGTTGAACTTTTGTGCATTGATACTTTGTGACTCTTCTCTCTCATCTGTTTCATCTTTTTATTTTTGTATTCAATGTTTTGATACATTTTTAAAAATTTTACTGCCTCTTCATGAATTTTTGATTTTTACACTCACTGAAAAATTTGTTAGTTACTATGACCTATCCAATTTTTATAGATCCTTATTTTTAATGTTATAACATCATTAAAAGCTCACAAGGAGTCTAATTAGAATTTTTAAAAATAGATTTCTTCTCTTCCTTGCATTTCTACTATGGTCTCCTAGGCCTAGGGCTCTAACTTTATCTTGATCCTTCTCTTTAATGTTGTTAGACTTCCTCATTTGCCTGGTGGTCCTTGCTTATCAGTTTCTATTTTAGGCTAAATGTTTAGTTTGATTATCCCAGGTTTCCTTGGATGCTTTATAAGTCAGTTTCTTTTTTCCAGAATGCTCTTCCCTGAATTGAAGGCTCTTTGTAGGTAGGTAGGTAGGGCTTATTATCTGCAGAATTGCATAAGGGTGAGTAGGTGAGTGACTGAGAAACCAGGGCTCACCCTAGCAGTCTGTACTTCAAGCAGCTTACTCAATTCCTTTAGGTGCCTGTCCTATTTTTTAATGTTGTAGGAGTGAACATTGGGTTGTCTTTTATTCTGAATGTAGTGGTCCTAGGGTATATTTTGTGTGTGTGTATGTAGGGTCACCTATTGAAGCTATGTTATTGAAGAACTTTCAATGACCCCCACCCCTTATTTTCACTTTACCACACTACCTCTCCTCTCCCTGACCTGGGAACCTCTCCAAAGCCCCACTGGAAATTAGACTCTGCCCTTTGCTGTGGCCGCCTTCTATTATTCTACGCTGTGGCCTCCTGTGCTCTGTTTCACTTGTCCGAAGATTGTCTGCTTTCCATTCTTAGGGATTTGTTAATTCATCTCTCTTGTTCTCTTTTCTGTTTAGGCCTTGTTCCTTTTGGAATTCCTTTATTATCTTTTTCATGGTCTCAGGAAGAAGGTGGGACAACCTGAGTTGTTAGCTCACCATTTTGAACTGAAACTCTTTTCCCATACTCTTGCTGTGGGTACTAGTTTCCAGTTTGATGAGTACTTTAGTAAGCTCTGAAGGACATAATTCTAAAGAAGGATGCCACATATAAGAATGTGAGAAATTATAACTTCTGTATCTCAGTAGAAGCAGAAAAACTGTCATTCCTGAGGCACTTGAACTTTATGACCCAATAACAGGCACATAGAGCTGCTTATGTGCCAGGCTCTGTTCCAAATACTACACACACACACACACACACACACACACACACACACACTTCTTATAAGATAGTATAAGGAAAAGACTATAATTGTCCCTATTTTGAAGGTGAGGAAACTGAGGCACAGAAAGGTTAACTAACTTGCTCAAGGTCATGCAATTCATGAGTAAAAAATCCAAGATTCAACTTTATCTCCAGAGACTGAGCACTTAACCTTTATGCTAGGCTGCCTCTCATAATCATGCCATTAAAAATAAACCATGAGGATATAATAAAGGTGA
>NW_006299705.1:17140644-17152242 GCF_000327345.1 Myotis davidii
ACACACACACACACACACACACACACACACACACTTCTTATAAGATAGTATAAGGAAAAGACTATAATTGTCCCTATTTTGAAGGTGAGGAAACTGAGGCACAGAAAGGTTAACTAACTTGCTCAAGGTCATGCAATTCATGAGTAAAAAATCCAAGATTCAACTTTATCTCCAGAGACTGAGCACTTAACCTTTATGCTAGGCTGCCTCTCATAATCATGCCATTAAAAATAAACCATGAGGATATAATAAAGGTGAAGTATCAAATAATAATTTATTAAATATTTTCTTTAAAAAAATAAAGACTTTTTCAAGGGGAGACTCAAAAAATGAGTATAATTTAATAGTGGTGAGGAGGGCTAAATTATAAAATTCTGACTACACAATGAAAAATACTCTAAATGGAAAGAAAATGGGAAGCAGCTAGAGGACCTGGAATGTTTGTACTATAAGATGTCTGATAAGGCTGAAAGACAGCTATGTAAATTGTGAATGGGAGAACATGTAACTAAGGAGAATACAAAGGAATGGGACAAGACTTTCAAGAGAGTTACAGTCAAGGATTAGCTGAGGTTAGCAAAAACCACTAGAGACAGCAGCAGCAATTTTTAGAGCTATTTTCAGAAATATAGATGAAAATTATAGGTCCATTGCTTGGGAATGATAGTATCATGTTAAAAGAAAACACTGCACTTCCGCTTTTCTTGTATATACCAAGAAGAACAATCTTTAAGCTGGCAACATAGAGACATCACTGCATTGAGGTCATTGACATCCACAATAAGAGAAGCTTAATGATAACATATATTTTAGATGAATTCAAATCTCCAGACCCAGACAAATTACATTCTAGACAATAAGAAATCTCAATGATAAAATTATATCACTACCATATTTGAGTAATTTTGGATAATAAGGAAAATAATTTAAAAGAATAGAGAAAGGTACATTTGACCTCAATTTTGAAAATGGGTGATGTGATAGGCTATGTTATGTGTTTAAAATATTTGCAGGCACCGTTCAATGGGGTCCTTTTATACAGGAAGATTATATTTCCTACTTCCCACTCCATCAATATCAGACTTGGCCTATATCTTGCTGTGGCCAGTGGAATTGAAGAGTGACATTAGTCACTTCCAAGTAGAATTTCTAACACTGTGCTTTCTGCAGTCACTATTAAATATATATATATCACGCCATAGCCAGTTTGTCTCTGTGTTTAGAGTGTTGGCCTGTGGACTGAAAGGTCAAGGGTTCAATTCCGGTCAAGGGCAGATGCCTGGGTTGCAGGCTCAATCCTCAGTAGGGGGCATGCAGAAGGCAGCCAATCAATGATTCTCTCTCATCATTGGTGTTTCTTTCTCTCTCCCTCTCCCTTCCTCTCTGAAATCAATAAAAAGATATATATATAAAAAATGTTGCCTAGGGTTGCCATAAACGCCACGGCAGCTGCCTCTGCCGCGGCCCCCTCTACCGCGGCTTCATCCAGAAGGTCGTCCAGAAGGACATCCAGAATGACATCCGGTCTAATGAGCATATTATGCTTTTATTAATATAGATATATCACCAATTACTTGACTGACAGCATAGAAGTTATATTTCTTTTTTAAAAATTTTATTATTTAGGTATTTATTTTTATTATTATTTATGTATTTATATTTATTTTTATTATTTATGTATTTGTATTTATTAAAGTTACAAGTTTAATAGATAAATGGAGGGAGCATGAGTACTTAAAAGGACATAAAAAGAAGGCGCCTCTTATTTCAAAAGCATATTTTAAGATTTTATATTTTAGATCTCTAGTATCCCAAAATTTTAGCTGATATTTTACAGATGAAAACTGATATCTAAATGGTAATGCCCTATGGATAGTTGGAGGCAATCAAGGCTGGAACTTAAGTGTTTTGTGTCCCAGTCTTCATTTTTCCCTCCTCTGTGTTGAAAAAGAAGTTATATTTCTCAAGTTTACATAACATAGGACCCAATTACATAAGATATTTCCTGGAAAGAGATTCAATAGGTTGGAATTGAAAATTATATAATCTGTCTAAAAGATAATGTAGCAAATATGATAAAAGTTATAGCTTAAAGTTGTGTAACTTGAATAAGTGGTAACTTGAAGTTGTATTTTTAAACTCAAGATGTATTGGATGAAGGAAAGCTGCTTGTTGGAATTTAGGTGAAACCAGATAGTAAGGATTGGTCCAAACCTCAAATAACATTTGTGTGCTGGTGCCTCTATAAAAATGAAGGTGATCTGAAGCTATATTAATACATGTTTAGTGTTCATATTAATAAATATTATCATGTATTAGTTTTGGCATTATGCTTCAATAGGAGTCAGTTTATTGCATAGGTTAAGCCGGTAGAGAAAAATGTATCTAAACCTAAAGCAGACGATACCTGACCTAATAAAGGAAAAGCTAAAAAGGCAGGAAAATGTAATGTTTGCAGATGCGTCCATACCTAAGGGAGGGAACAGGATGATATTTATACTAGTATTAGAGGCCCAGTGTACAATTAAATTGTGTGCATGTAGGGTCTCTTAGGCCTAGCCTGCCATCAGGGCCATGTCCACTGCCCTGTGATGCCTCACATGCACCGCGGACACTGCCAGCGCCTCACACGCTCCGCAGACGATGCCAGTGCCCTGCTCGCGATACCTTGCATGCTCCATGAACACTGCTGGCACCACCCCCCCGCACCGCCCGCCACAAGAGCAGCAGCTCGTTTGATTGTGATGCCATTACAGCGTCATGACGACAGACCTTTTATGATATAGACTAGTGGCCCAGTGCACGAAATTCATGCACATTAAAAGGAATTAATTAGAGGAAATATTTTAATATTGCTATTTGACCTTTCTCTATAATAGAAGTGTCAGAGATGAAAGAAAATTAGTAGAATGTAAATGAAAATCTCCCTCATGTCAGAGTCTGGGCGCACCACGGGACCCAGAGTTGAGTCCCTGCCCACCACGTATGCCTTGAAATCATGCGAGACCCAGACACAGCTGGCCCCACCCCTGCTGGGGTCTGACCCCAGCGGGTCCAGGGGTCCCCAAAGGTGTGGACGGAGTCAGCAAAGAAGGAATGACATGGGGACAGCGTTCAGTTGATCAGCAGCCTTGCCAGGATCTCTAGCCACAATCTCCAGCCAAGTTCTGTGTCCATGTTCTCTTGCTAGGTTCTCCAGCCACATTATCCAGGTTCTCCAGCCAGGTTCTGTAGCCATGTTCTCTCGCTAGGTTCTCCGGCCAGGTTCAGTCGCCAGGTTCTGTAGCCGGCTTCTGCAGCCAGGTTCTGTCTAGGTTCTCCAACCAAGTTCTGTAGCCAGGTTCTGTCCAGCATCTTTTGCCATGTTCTGTCTCTAGGACGTAGCTTAAGCATGATTGTTTGTAGTTAAAGTGATTAACTACCCGTCTGGCACTTAGTTAAGGAGTTTCATCCCCTCCCTGACTTCAGGGAAAAATCCCTACCTGGGGAAAGAACCTTTCTCGGAGAGGTGACCTTGGTTAAAACACACAGCTCTAAGGGGGAGCAAACATATTAAGAACAGTATGCTATATATGCCAGGTCCCTTGAAACATATGCTGTGCAGATGTTTCTTTCCTGCAGCGACTGTGTCAAGCAGCAAGGATGGACCGGCTTCCGGCACACCCCTGTCAAGCCCCACAGGGCGGGGGGTGTAGCCTCAGGTCCCCCGTCAAGCCCCACTGGGCAGGGGATGTGGCCTCAGGTCCCCCAGACCCAGCAGGAGGGCATGAGGGCATGAGGGCGCGAGGGCACAAGGGTATGATAGCTTGATTACCATTTGCATATTAGCTCTTTATTATATAGGATATCAAGATCTGCTTGGCTGCTTTAAGACATTTGACCCGTTGGCTGCTCACCTAATTAACACTGTTTCCTAGTGACATTAAGTTTTAAATACAGGGAGGAGACATACCAGTAAATGCACATCATGATAGAAAGTGCTTTCTAATCTTGGATCATTTGGAAGCTTTAAAAAAATACAGTTACTGAACCTCATCTCCTGAATCATAATTTTTGGTGGTGGGGCCTGGGAATTTGTATTTTCATAAAACTCAGTTGATTCTAATGATCTAATGATTCTAATTATTTGTGAGCCAATGTATCTTATGATGGGTACTCAAGAGTTAGATTAGAGAACGCTAGTATATAAGCAATAGAGGCAAGGCTATGGCAGTGGTTCCCAGATTTTAGTCTGTATGGACCAGTACTACTCTTAAAGAAATAGGCCTAATCAGCATACAGTGGCTAACTTCCTAGTATTAACAAAAACCCCCAAATCTACCAAGAAAACTACTTATTATCCTTATAGTTTCGTTCAAAAAAGGAAATTAAAGTTAAGTAGGACCTGGGCAGGACATAATATCAGAAGAAAATACAATCTTTTAGATTGAATGAATTGTCATTTTTCTCATGTCACTTTGGAATGGTGACAATTTCTTCACATAGTGGCATCATTCAACATGTCAGCATTTGAGAACCAATAGTACAGTGTATGTACAGTGCTATATGGTCTCTGGAAATGTGTTATTCCATTGCTCTGCAGGACCAAGTGGCTCATAAGCTGGGTTAGGGATCCTAGTTCTAACAGTAGTGAAAGGGAGGGCTCTGAGAAGAGAATATAAATGGTGTGGTAGGGTGCCGGGGTACCTCCAATGATAAAGGATCTGTGAGCAATTGTTGAAACTGGCTGTTTGGCTGTACAGGAACAACTTGTGGGAACCTGAAAACTGTATTAAAATTCATGAAGGGCTTTCATGTATAATAACCCTTGTTACATCAGAGGGCAGAACTAAACCTATGTAAGGAAGTCACTGCCAGAACCATTTTAGTTTAATGTAAACAAAAGCTTTCTGACAGCCAGACCTTTCCAATAAAGGTTAATAAACGACATAGAGGTTACTTCCTCTGGAAGAGTTCAAAAAACGTCAGAGTAACAGTTTATTAGGAATGTAGATGAAGGGGTTCTAGACTGCGCTGGAGGTTGGACTAAAATTCACTATTTTCTAAGCCTGGCAGGCCTCCATAACACCTGGGAAGCCTTGTAAGCAAATGCAGATTTATGGACCTCCGCTTAGATCTATAGATACAGGACCTCTACCAATGGGGCTATAAGGAATTTCCATGTTTAATAAGCTTTCCCTCCCACACCTCCCCACCCCCAGGGAATTCTGAGTTATGTTGCTTGCAACTTTGGAAAACAATTGACAAGTGAGATCCAATGTCTTAAAGCATCTATGATGAATGATTCTATAAAATTCGTAAAGAGATAACATTTTGTTATCACATCAGTATTTGAATATCTACTTAATATCTCATGTTTTATTATTGATTCCTTAAGTTATGACTGAAACAACCCGTTATCTGAACATTAATACAAACTGAAAGCATGGCCTGTTTTTAATACAAGATTTGCTTTAAGCTTGAAAGGAACTAGCTTCACATGAGTAAAAGGAGCCATGGACCTAATTATAAAATATGGATGTGTAAAGTTGCCAAACAGATAACATGTTTGTGCCAGAATTTTTTATTTACAAGATCAGTGACTCATTCTTTCCAGTCTCAAAGAGCATATTAGTTTAATGCGGCATTAAGTATATGTTTATTCCTGTGAAAGAGAAGTTTTATTTGGCCTTTAGTTATTTTGAAATACTTTTTCATTTTCATGAATATTTTATTCTGTTATGGCTTGAGTGACTGTCCCAGTAAAAGAATTATCAGGGCAGAATGGCAGAGTGGCTCAAAGGCCCGCTTCAGTCTTTAGAGTCTGCAGTTCTGATCTTGACTGTTCTCTGTTGCATGTCTATCCCAAGCTTCTCTGTATAGATTATCTAATAGTCTTTCAACTATTGATAGGAGGCTAGGTAGGCCCTGAATTATAGGCAAAAGAGATAAGACAGAGCCATCAATTAATGGAAAACATAAATTATTGCTTGAAGTGTTTTGGTCTAACCACTGAGAAAAATTTCCTACTATCTTTTTTTGAGCCATTCAACCCTCAGAAATATATTATTGTAAACACATTTTCCGTTGTCCATTTTACTATCTAACCTTTATTGGCATATTATTCATTTATATATTTAACAAAAATCAAGTGGGAGCTAACTTTATGCCAGGCGCAATGCTAGATATTGTGTAAACAAGATCGTTGCTCTCATGAAGCTATCTATAATAATAAAAGCATAATATGCTATTTAGACTGGACATCCTCCCAGATGTCCTTCCAGATGACTTTCTGGATGAAGCTAAGGCTGAGAGGGAAGCCCGGGTCCCAGGTGCTGGAGGGAAGCTGGTACCGGCAGCTGGGGGAAGGAAGGCCTACTCTTGTACAGATTTTGTGCATTGGGCCGCTAGTGTTCTAATAAGGAGAAAGAGATAATAAACTTGTAGAAAATACATAAAACTTTCAGGTAGAGACAAGTGCTGTAAAGAAAATTAAATGGACCAGGGAATTTTGAAGGACCTTTTGTTTAGATAGGGTAGTTTGGAAATGGAGGTGATATTTGAGGAAGATTTGACTACTCTGAGCAGCTGTAAGAAGAGGGCTCCAGGGAGAGAGAATAGCCAGTGCTAAGGTCCTGAAGGAGGAATAGGCTGGGTATTGAGAGGCCAGTTATTATTACCATTAACACTGTAATGAAAACTTGGGGGTACAAAAGGAGGTTGAAAAGAAGACAAGGGCCAGACAATGCAGGATTTTACTAGTACATGCCATGGTGGGAATTTGAATTTATTCTAAGGGTGATAGATTCTTTTTCAGGGAGTGATATACCTTTGCACTTGCAAAGATAACTCCAGCTCTGTGTAGAGAATGGACCACAGTCAGGTAAGAGTAGAATGAGGAAGACCAGCTAGATGGCTGCCTTTGCATTAGAGATGATGTCTACTTGTTAAAGTTTTTGGCCAAGAGAATGTCTATGAAATCATACACAGGCCCCTTTCACAGACCTTCTCAATCAAGAAGATCCTATATATGACTCTTACATCATGATCCTTCAACTTGTGTTTTTCAGCATTAATGTACACATGTCAAGCACTATTAGTTCATTTCTCCCTGCTCTTAGCTATTACCTCCTTTATTTGAGAATCACTAGGTTAGAGAATTGGACAGGACTTTATCAGGCAAAATGGCATCCATCCAAGTTAAAATCCAGAGACCAGCCCTCAGTTGTTTCTGCCATTTCCCATTTCATTTCCAGTTTCTACCACATAAGCTTCTGTCCCGGAGCAACACAGCTCCCGACTTCTTCCCTACTCATCTTCGTCTAAAAGGCACACAGGTCTTTTTTTCTATTGTTTTGAGGAATTTACTTTTTGTGTGTAGAAACATACGAGATGAATACAAATAAAAAACTTCTCCATTTATTCCACCAAAGGAATGGAATAAGTAAAAAGGTTACCTTTCCTTTGCATTAAATTTCAGGTAGAGCTGAAGTGGGTAGGACATGTTTTCGACACTTTTTTTTAAAGCAAGTAATATGTTCATATGGCTGTTTATAAGAATATAATAAAATCTAACTTTATTCAGTCGTTGCTATGTTCCAAGTACTGGTGCCAGTGTTTTCTTGGACTGATTCTCCTAATTGTTATCCTTCTTCACAGAAGAGGAAACTGAGGCACAGAGCTATTCAGTAATTGGGTTAAAGTCCCACAGAGATTGAGGTGCCAGCCCAGGATTTAAAGCCAGGTTTCCTGTTCTCTGTGCTGTGCTGTCTCTGCCATGAGATGATTTTGGAATTTGCAGAGCCTCTGCGGGTTTGGACCTGAAGAACCATTCAGCAGGTATGTGCCTGCCTCCCTGCCTCCGGATGTGGTTCTAACTCCTCCTCCAGGTGCTCTACGATCAATCCACTTTTTACCTCTGGGCCTTGCTTTCGGCTGCCCTTTGCCTCAATCTCCCTTCACTTAGGCCTTTATTGGAAAGTGTCTCCTTAAGTATGTGTTTGCCAAAATGAAGAGAAATATTTTCCCTCTCCTTGTCACTGAATTTCTAATGTGGATGGTCCTGTAATCATTTGGTTTAACAGTTGCTGTCTGCTTCTCTGGGTGCTCGCCTTGTGTCTGAAGGAGGGACCAGGAGAGCAGGCCTCCTAAGCTAGAGGGACACAAAGCTTTCCTCTTCGTGGTTTGCCCCCTTATGTGCTGAGACATTCAATTATCAGCTTGTCCTTCTCACAGGTATACTCTTGGTCACAGCAGGCTCCAGGAGATTACTTGTCTCGCTACTGAATTTCCTTTATGTGTTTTTTTAAAGTATGTATGAAATTATAGTCTTGAGCTTTCCTTTTTCATACACAAACTAATCATTATAAAACCCAATAATGATCCCCAAGGGAAAAACCACATGGAGCTAAAGGGCTCAGACGTGGAGCGAGGGTGTTGGATAACAGACATCGTTCTGGGACCTGTGGACATAATTCTCTCCGGGGGGTCAGTGCACCGCATTTTATGACTTGAAGCTATTTTTCAGGCTATTACGGCATAGTTTCCACAAAGCAGAATTGTGTGGTATAATGTCTATTTTGCATGTTCCATGTCATTCTTGAGCCTGAAATTGCAGTTTGAACCTGTATTATTGATCTGATGATTTGACTTAAATAAAGGAAAGGAAAAAAAATTAAAGGACCGGAAAAATCAGAAACACTCCATAGAATAAAGGGACTGGTTTTCTGCATTCCTTCTGACAAAACTCTTTAACATTTTATTCTTCTGGGTTATGTGACTGTAGGATGGGTAACTTGATAAAATGCTTTTGAGTATAAGAAAGGAGTGTGAAAAAGAAGCTTCTTTTAAATTTGAAATTTAAATAGGATTTCTCTTCCACAGTATAGAAAATAAATATACCTCAGATTTTACTTTTGAAAAAGAAAGATTTTGGTATTTAGCTTTAAAGTTAAAGCAGTCCTATTCTTGTGCCAAAATCAGAACAAGGGAAAGTTCTGGCACACTTGCCTCTTAGAAAGGGGTGAGAAATTTCACTTTTTATCTTCTCGCAAAATCTGTTCTTAAGAAGCACTCAAGTACTTATTTATACTAAAGTGAAAATGACTAAACACAGCTTAAAACATGATCTCTCATAAAAGTAAGTTCTAATTTCACAAGGATCAAATCCCTAGATAAAAAAATGGAACCTTCCAACGATTAATTTATCTTTGTATTTGTTTGCTTCTTTTTAAAATTTTTATATTGTACTCTGTTTCAAAAAAGAGACTCAAAGCCATGCATCATAAAATAAGAAAACATTTAAAAATAAATACTTGAGAACATTAGGGTGACTTTAATATCGGGAATTTTGAGTTTTGGGGGGAAATGGAAAGAACTCTTTATTTTGTGATTGTTAGAAACCCGTATTTTATCTTGAAATCTTATTGGGGCAGTGGTAGGATGGAGTCACTAACTCCATTTACAGCAGACCACCTTTCAATACATGCTAGATAATTTATGGGGAAAAATCAGTTGTTTTTAGAAACCTCTCAGCTAGCTTGGGACATTTAGTAGAGTTTAAAATTCTAGATTAGGTTCTTTGGTAGCCTTGTCTTTGGTTATTTATTAACCTCCATTTAAAGTACAACTTAATCATTTAAGGTACAAAGTTCAGTTAATGTTTCTGTTGGTCCTAATTATGATAATACATAAGGCCACTGTATAAATTGAAATACTTCCTAAAACATAAAATTCATATATGAAATAATTGAATAATTTGTGGCACTGGCTCAAATACTAGTATTATACTGGGTAATCCTTAGTAACAGAAAAATGCTGCCCATGTTAACAGAATATCTATATGATACCTGTGTTCCAAATAGTCTATATGCTTCACTCCTCACCTCCACATCCTCCTATCCCTCCATAGCTATCCTCCTAAGGACAGGATGTCAAAGGAGATCAAATACTCTTTCAGGGGAATCCAGAAAGAAGAAAGCAGATTTCCTCTCTAGAGATATGTCTATTTTGCAATTCATCAAGGATGGTGATCGCTTAGGATCCAGAATTTAAACTGAAGACAGGGATTCAGATTATTCCCCACTTGGAGGGGTGAATAAAGGAGCCTTAGAAGATATGAGTAAGTTTCTAGATGTTGCATTTACCAATCAGAATAAGATTATGAGTCTCTCACCTGCCGTCGCAGAACCTAAAACAGTGCCTGAACATCGTATGTATTTAGTAAACACTTGAATGATGATTGTACAACAACAAAATCTCCCTTCTGAAACCTAGTTTTGATGGTCAGTGTGAGGGGAGCTCTAAGGTACTTTTTAGGTATAGGAAATTCTTCAGTTTTTACCTGTTGATTGACTGAAGGTAAATGAGCTCCTGCTCCTTAGTATACTATGGTAGTCCAGGGTACACAGATCTGGAAGCAGGTTTTCTTGATTAAAAATGTATCTTCACTTCTTACTAGCTGTGTAAAGGTAGGGAAAATGCTTAGCTTCTCTGGGACTCAGTTTCCTCAACTATCAAAGAGGTTGTTAAGACAAGTAAATGATGTATTGAGTGCACAGCACTAGACACCCATAGTATGAAAAACATTGGCCAGCAGCCACAGTATAGTAGCCCCAGCTTCCAGAAAGCCTCATGTCTTATCTGCTAAAAGGAAGATCCTGTTTGGCTAGAAATAATAGGAATTATAAGGAGTTAAAGACAGATTCATATCTATCTGTGGCTTATTAAGTCATGTAATAATTAAAAGAGCATTATATGCATAACCATGGACACAGGCAATATTGTGAAGCCTGGGGGAGGTGGGGAGAGGGTGTATAGGGGGGAAAAGGGGCACATATCATACTTTCAACAATAAAGATAAAATTTTTTAAAAGGGTAATGAAAAAGACTGCTTTCCCGAGAGAAGTAGGCAGCTATCCAAAGGATTTGGGGTCAGGAATATATATATGGATGAATTTCTCTCTTCAAAGAGATTTTTAAAATTATCTCCAATAAAATAAAGCAGTAAATAGGTCTAAAAGATAAAAATAATTTTAAAAATCCTTAAATATGAAATTTTACCTTGAAGTTATTTTTCTTTGCAAACATGCCAATTATTCAACAGATATTTACTAAGCAACTGCCAAATACCAAGCATTATGTTCGGTGTTAGGAAGAAAAAGTAAGAAAGGCATGGTGCCTGCTCTTGATGAGTTTAGAGAACCTAAATACGGTATTCAGATAAGCAGTACCTTCAAAATCATTATTTGAGGATCCTACACGTTTATTCCAGCATTGCACCTGTTGCTCTCAATACCATCAAACAACTTTTGGGCAGTGCCTTCAGAGTCAATGCCTAAGCCACACAGAAACAGCAGTGGCCTCCTTACTTTATGGAAGGACCAATATTCAGTGGACATTACAGTATCCCAAACATTCTTTATTGGTTGTTAATGCCACAGCTCAGAAACCTCCAACTGCCCACTCATTCCCAGTGCTATCTTTTCCTCCCTAGGACCTTGTGGAATGCCTAAAATTCCAGCTACTAAAGAATTAATACCTAGTTCTAAGTCAGAGTCCTTCAGGATCTTGCTTTATCTATTCTGGTTAATCTGTGTCCTACCATGCTTGTTATTGAAT
>NW_006299705.1:17156100-17160060 GCF_000327345.1 Myotis davidii
GTCCCTTCCTGGCTGGCCAACCTCCTGTGCCCCTCCTGGGCCCTGATTGTGCACCACTGGGGTCCCTAGGCCTGGCCTGAGACCTCTCGCAATCTGGGACCCCTCAGGGAATGTCTGAGAGCCGGTTTTGGTCCGATCTGCAGGCTAGGCCAAGGGATTCCACTGGTGCATGAATTTGTGCACCAGGCCTCTAATCATGAATAAGAATTCTAAGTCAAGCCTGTTTCTTTTTTTAGTTTCTCCTCCAGTGTATGGTAAAGTTCATATTTGCATATCTTTTTTATAGTCTTTAAATTCAAGTCGTCTGCTAGCAACTGCTATAATAAGGACAAATGCTTCTTCATATCTTTTGCCCATTTTATAATTAGCTGTTTCTTTTTTTCACTGTTGAGTTTTAAGAGTTCTTTATACATCCTAGATACTAGTCCCTTGTTGCATATGTGGTTTGTAAATATTTTCTTTCAGTCTGTATCTTATCATTTCATCCTCTATACAGTCTTTTATAGGACTAATGTTTTCATTTTGAAGAAATTTGATTTGCCAATTTTCCCTTTTATGAATCGTGCCTTTTGGTGTCAAACTCTTGCTTAGTTTCAATGATTTTCTCCTGTATTTTTTTTTCCTAATGGAAGGTAACACAGTTTTGCATTTTACATTTAAGTCTGTGATCTATTTGGGGTAATTTTTGTAAACTATGTGAGGCCTAGATCAAGGTTCTTATTTATTTTCCTACTAGCAGTCTGGTGCATGATATTCCTGCATGGGTAGGGTCCCTAGGGCTGGCCGGCGATGGTAATGAAAAAGACTGCTTTCCCGAGAGAAGTAGGCAGCTATCCAAAGGATTTGGGGTCAGGAATATATATATGGATGAATTTCTCTCTTCAAAGAGATTTTTAAAATTATCTCCAATAAAATAAAGCAGTAAATAGGTCTAAAAGATAAAAATAATTTTAAAAATCCTTAAATATGAAATTTTACCTTGAAGTTATTTTTCTTTGCAAACATGCCAATTATTCAACAGATATTTACTAAGCAACTGCCAAATACCAAGCATTATGTTCGGTGTTAGGAAGAAAAAGTAAGAAAGGCATGGTGCCTGCTCTTGATGAGTTTAGAGAACCTAAATATGGTATTCAGATAAGCAGTACCTTCAAAATCATTATTTGAGGATCCTACACGTTTATTCCAGCATTGCACCTGTTGCTCTCAATACCATCAAACAACTTTTGGGCAGTGCCTTCAGAGTCAATGCCTAAGCCACACAGAAACAGCAGTGGCCTCCTTACTTTATGGAAGGACCAATATTCAGTGGACATTACAGTATCCCAAACATCCTTTATTGGTTGTTAATGCCACAGCTCAGAAACCTCCAACTGCCCACTCATTCCCAGTGCTATCTTTTCCTCCCTAGGACCTTGTGGAATGCCTAAAATTCCAGCTACTAAAGAATTAATACCTAGTTCTAAGTCAGAGTCCTTCAGGATCTTGCTTTATCTATTCTGGTTAATCTGTGTCCTACCATGCTTGTTATTGAATATTTTATTTATTTATTTTTAATATATTTTATTTGATTCCAGAGAGGAAGGGAGAAGGAGAGAGAGAGAAACATTGATGATAGGAAAAACATCCATGAGAGAGAAACATCGATCAGCTGCCTCCTGCACACCTCCTACTGGGGATGTGCCCGCAACCATGTCCTTGATCGGAATCGAACCTGGGACCTTTCAGTCCACAGGCCGACGCTCTATCCACTGAGCCAAACCTGTTACGGCTGTTATTGAATATTTGAAATATCACCCCTAATGCTGAATTTCACATTGCTTTCCCCCCCAGGCCTTTGTCACACCCACTTTTTCTACCTGATGCACTCAGGGCCCCATCTTCTACTCTAGATTACTTTTAGCTATTGATGAAGATAAAATCTAACTTTAAAGAACATAGTTTGGCCACCTTTAAAGACATTTGTTTAAAATAAAAAGGAACAGACTAAAGATATGTCCAAAAGAGAGGAAATGTCTTTCAAGTTCATCTGGGGTCGCTCAAGGTGACTGCTCAGAGGGGATGACATTTATTTTTTATGTAAATTCTGGTGATTTTATGAACAAAAATCAATAATATCAGGCCAATTATGCCATAGTCATATCTTTCATATTAGATGAATGTCTATTTTTAGAATTGTATTTTAAAGTCATAAAACCTTCACTTAGCAACATTATTAAAATTCATATTTTTCCAGCTAACAAAATATTAGTATATAAGCCTTATATTATAAGGGGTATGATAGGCATTTTGGAATACCCATATATAAAAATAAAATAGCAGTGAATATTCTCTCCAGTGACAATATGATTCAAAATTATTCAGAATTATGACACAATCATTGAGGAAAGTGGCATTTTTGTCTCAGGGGATGTGAATTCAGAAATATGCATATTTTTAATAGGAGGATTATATAAAGGGATCCAAATTTATTTTACTTTGTTACAAGACACTCAGAATAAAAAAAATACAAATTAACAAAACAAAACAAAAAGGACTTTCTGAAGACAAAATTATTGATCGGTGGGAAACAGTTTTGAAAGAAATGACTATCTGATACTTGTGCTAAAGACAGAATTGCCTTTAGGTACCATAGCCTAGAGTTGATAGTGCTTAATTAAAATTTCTACTGGGTTAGCTGCTAAATCATTTGTATGAAAATCAGTAATTTTTTTCCATGATGATAGTGGATCTTAAATAGCATTAATTTATTCTTATAATATTGACCATTGAATTGAGGTTTATTTGTTGAATGAACAAACATATAGCTTATCAGAGATAAAAATAACACATCCTTTAGATCCCTTTTTAGGACTTATTAAAGATAATAATGTTTTATATTTTTCTTGCAAAAATGATTACACATTGATAGAAAAATTCTTACAAATGAAATAGTTTATCCACAGTTGCCACCATCTGTAAATAACCACCATTAGCATTTTTTTGTTGTTGTTAACCCTCACCAAAAGATATTTTTTCATGGATTTTTAAGGAGAGTGGAAGAGAGAGGGAAAGACAGAGAGAAACATCGATGTGAGAACACATTGATTGATTGCCTCTTGCATGAGCCCTGACTAGGACCCAGGCTGGGGAGGAGCCTGCCCTTGACTGGAATCGAACCCGGGACCCTTTAGTCCACAGGCTGACGCTCTATCCACTGAGCAAAACTGGCCAGGGCCACCATTAGCATTTCTGTGTATGTCTTGACACCATTTTCTATACATTTGTATTGTATGTGTGCATGTGTGTTTGATTTATTAAAAATGATATGTACAGACTTTTCTTTTACATAACACATTGTAATATCTATGTATGTCATTAAATAGTGTTCTATAGCATTTTGTTTAGTTATAATATGCCACTATAGGTATATGTCATATTTATTTTATCAATCTTCTGTTATTAGGGATGTAGGTGGCTTTTAATCTTTTTGCTATCATGTTATGGAAACTTTTGGTTATTCCAGGAATTGTAAATCATTTTTGTGCTATTCTTCCCTTGGACAATTTAGTTAAGCTTATAAATCCCTCCTCAGAATAATGTTGGTTTTTTATTTTGTATTTTGTGTGTGTGTGTGTTTGTTGTTGTTGTTGTTGTTTTGCATAAAAACCTATGGTTACAGAAGAAACCAATTATATTGAGTTATCAAAATATTTTAAAATTTTGTGATATATGTGCTTCATTATAAACATTAAATAACAAGAGTAGTGGCATATCTGATAATTACTATAATTTTAATTAGTGAACATAAATTAATTTTGAGGCACCTGAAACAATTAGAATGCAGTATAAAATTAGCTGCTAAGTAATTTGTTGCTTACATTAATAATAGAAGGAAATGTTCAATTTCAATGAAAGGTTAATGAAAATAGAGATATGAAATTTGTTCCCATCCAAACTAATGGATTGCTAGAATTTTAT
>NW_006299705.1:17163393-17166893 GCF_000327345.1 Myotis davidii
TGTTCCTGATCTTTGGGGGAAAGCATTCAGTCTTTCATCATTAAGTGTAATATTAGGTTTATCAAGTTGAAGTTCTCCATTCCTAGTTTTCTGAGAGTTTTTATTATGAAAGTGTATTGAATTTTGTCAAATGCTTTTTCTCATTAAGTGATATAATCATGTTGTTGTTGTTTTTTCTTGAGCCTGATAGTATGGTAGATTACATTGACTGATTTTTAAAATACTGAATTAATTTTACATCACTAGAATAAACTTTACTTGGTCATGATATATAATTTCCTTTCTTTATTACTAAATTCCATTTGCAAATGTTTTCCTAAGGACTTTTAGATGTATTTTCCTGAGTAATATTGGTCTGTAGTTTTCTTTTCCTGTACTCTGCCTGGTATTAGGAAAATACTAGCTTCATAAAATTAATTAAAAGTGTTCTCTCTTCTTCTCTTTTCTGGAAGAGATTGTATAAAACTGGTGTCATTTATTCTGTAAACATTTGCAGAATTCTCCAGTGAAACCATTTGTGCTTGGAGCTTTTAAATTATGAATTAAATTTCCTTAATAGTTATTGTAATACATGAATTATCGATTTCATACTGAGTTTTTCAAGGCATTGGTCCATTTCATCAAAGTTGTCAGACTTATATGTGTAAAATTGTTAATATTTCTGTATTATCCAGGATCTGTCATGATATCCTTGTTTAATTTCTGGTATTGATAATTTGTGACTTCTCTTTTTTCCTTTGTCAGTCTTATTTGAGGTTTGTCAATTTTACTGATCTTTTCCAAGAACCAGGTTTTAGTTTCATTGATTTTTGCTATTGTTTTTCTCTTTTCAATTTCATTGACTTCTGCTTTTCATTACTTCCTTTTCTATTTATTTTTGGCTTATTTTCTCTATCTAGATTCTTGAGATGGCAGCTTAGATGATTGACTTGAGGCTTTTCTTTTTTAATGTAAGCATTTAGTGCTATAAATTTCCTTCTCAGCATTGCTTTAACTGTGCCCCACACAATTTTTATAAGTTGTATTTTCATTTTCATTCAGTTCAATGTAATTTTTTTATTTCTCCTCAGACTTCCTCTTTGATTCATTGTGTACTGTTTTTCTGTCTGTTATGGAGCTCAGTTTGCTTCCACTGTGGTCAGAGAACCCAACCTGTATGATTGAAATATTTTTAAATTTGTTCAAGTTTGTTTTATGGCCTATAATATCTGTGTACGTATATGTTCAACAGATTCTTGAAAAAATGTGAATTCTGTTGTTGGGTGGACTGTTCCATAAAGTCAGTTAGATTCTGTTGGTTGATGGTGTTGAATTTTCTGTATCCTTGCTGATTTTCTCTCTAGTTGTTCTACCAATTGTTGGGAGATGGATATTAAAGTCTTTAACTATCATTTTAGACAAATCTGTATTTCCTTTCAGTTCCAACAGTGTTTGCTTCAGATACTTCATAGCTTTGTTGTTTGGTGCATAAACATCCAGACTGTTATATCCTCCTAGTGGGTTGACCCTTTTATCATTATGTCATGTCATTGTCTCTGTTAAAGCTTGACTTTTAAATTGACTTTATTTGGTGCTAAAATAGCTACTTCTACTTTCTTGTGATTAACATTTGCATTATATATCCTTTTTTATCTGTTCTTTTACTTTTGTGTTTTATTTATTTTTTTATTTTCAAGAAAAAAGATTTAAAATATAATAATGTTACATGAAATAAACAAGCATAAAAACCTATGGTTACAGAAGAAACCAATTATATTGAGTTATCAAAATATTTTAAAATTTTGTGATATAGGTGCTTCATTATAAACATTAAATAACAAGACTAGTGGCATATCTGATAATTACTATAATTTTAATTAGTGAACATAAATTAATTTTGAGGCACCTGAAACAATTAGAATGCAGTATAAAATTAGCTGCTAAGTAATTTGTTGCTTACATTAATAATAGAAGGGAATGTTCAATTTCAATGAAAGTTTAATGAAAATAGAGATATGAAATTTGTTCCCATCCAAACTAATGGATTGCTAGAATTTTATTCATGAACCTTCACAGCCACAGACCTAAAATTAAGAACCTCTGTGAATAATCAGATTAACTTGGAAACATTGAAAATAGTAATCAGGGAGGAGTACTGGTATGTATGTTCTCCAAAGATTAGCAATATGGACTTAAAATAACAAAGTGATACTAAACGTGGTGAAACCAATGGAGGTTGAGAATCATAATCTGTAACACAAATAGACCAGGATGATGAGTAATGGTGGAAGAAACCTAGGAGGAGTTGTGGGAAGCTAATTATGAGTAGGCTTTCAAAGGAATGGAAGAGGAGAGAAAAACCCTGCTATTTCAGACTTCTAATGAAAAGACATTGTGTTATTGAAAAAGAGAGAGTAATCTTGTCTCTTAACTTAGTGAAACCAAAATGTCTCAGCCTCAACAACCAATGACTACAAAATATTATCTTATTTTCTCAAATGATGTGAGCTGCAGTCTCACAGATTAGCCTGACTGCCCAAAATTGGCCCCTCTCTCAAAGGTTCCTCAATTTTTCCTGCGTTCCCATGGGTGCTGTCTTGAGAATGTGCAGGATGGAGCAGGTCTTCTGTGTTCTTCCATTTGGGCTTTCTGTAAAGAAAGCATGTGGTGACATGCTGCCTCTGTTGTCAATGACCCTTGTGAGGTTGATGCACAAAGATGTTTTCACCATCTCTCTGACCTGAAGTAGGGGGTAGGGGTCCAATTTGTACCCTTAGATACTCAGTGCAAAGCAAAAACAAGTTCTTCTCTTAATTTCACACACAGCAGAGACCACGTCACAAAATTTCACCAAACTTGGTGAGCAGGGATGATATTGGGAATGACCACACAGAATAATTTATATCTAGTACAGAGCTTCTACAACTAACCCTGTCTCAGGGCAGCTAAAGGGATTTCTCACTTTTTAGCTCAGTCTGGGAGTATTTAAATGTTTCCAAGAGGCCCTCAGAGAGAAGAAAGTTTTTCCTTTCTCCAGCCCCCATAATCTCTACTTTTTTAGCCCAGATCTCTCCTGGGATTTTGTGTGCGTGTGCGTGTGCGTGTGTGTGTGTGTGTGTGTGTGTGTGTGTGTGTGTATAGAAAAACCCAGCTCTCCCCACAGAGGTCATTAGTTCAGCATTTATACATTCTGAATTATTTAGTCCTAAATAACATCCTATATAATAAAAAGCCTAATATGCTAAGTGTCCGGTTGTCCGGTTGTCCGTTCAACCAATCAAAGCGTAATATGCTAATGATATACTAAGGCCGCTCAACCGCTCTCTATGACATGCATTGACCACCAGGGGACAGTTTAGCTTGCTGCTGGGGTCAGGCTGATCCAGACTGAGTGAGATGGGCCAGACACGCCCTGGAGCCTCCCATGGTCCCTTCCTGGCTGGCCAACCTCCTGTGCCCCTCCTGGGCCCTGATTGTGCACCACTGGGGTCCCTAGGCCTGGCCTGAGACCTCTCTCACTC
>NW_006299705.1:17170795-17171815 GCF_000327345.1 Myotis davidii
AAGCCTTCCACAAATGAGTGAGATCATGTGATATTTATCTTTCTCAGACTGGCTTATTTTGCTTAGCATAATGCTCTCCAGGTCCATCCATGCTGTTGCAAATGGTAAGAGTTATTTCTTTTTTTTACAGCTGCATAATATTCCATGGTGTAGATGTACCACAGCTTTTGTATCCACTCATCTGCTGATGGGCACATGGGGTCTGTTTCTAAATCTTAGCTATTGTTAATTGTGCTGCTATGAATATAGGAGTGCATATGTTCTCTTTGTTGTTTTGGGTTAGCATATATTCAATGAAGTGGGATTACTGGGTGAAATGGGAGTTCCATTTTTAATTTTTTGAGGAAACTCCATACTCTTTTCCATAGTGGCTGCACCAGTCCGTATTCCCACCCGCAGTGCAGGAGGGTTCCTTTTTCTCCACATCCTTGCCAGCACTTGTTTGTTCATTTGTTGATTTGATGAGAGATATTCTGACAGGTGTGAGATGGTACCTCATGGTAATTTTGATTTGCATGTCTCAGATGATTAGTGACTTTGAACATGTTTTCATAGGTCCTCTTTCAAAAAGTGTTTATTGAGGTCCTTTGCCCATTTTTTGATCCGATTTATGTTGTTCATTATATTCCACAAATGAGTGAGATCATGTGATAATTATCTTTCTCTGACTGGCTTATTTAGATAAATTTATCTTTCTTTTGTTAAGTTGTATGAGTTTCCTATAAATTTTGGAGATTAAACCCTTATCAGAGATAACATTGGCAAATATGTTTTCCCATGCAGTGGGCTTTCTTGTTTTTTTGATGGTTTCATTTGCTGTGCAGAAGCTTTTTACTTTGATGTAGTCCCATTTGTTTATTTTCTCTTTAGTTTCCAATGCCCTAGGAGCTGTATCGGTGAAGAAATTGCTTCGGCATATGTCTGAGATTTTGTTGCCTTTGGATTCCTCTAGTATTTTTATTGTTTCCCGTCTTACATTTAACTCCTTTATCCATTTTGAGTTTATTTTGTCTATGGTGT
>NW_006299705.1:17171868-17172315 GCF_000327345.1 Myotis davidii
CCCTGGCTGTTGTGTGTGTGTGCGTGTGTGTGTGTGTGTGTGTGTGGGTGTGTGTGTGTGTGTATAGAAAAACCCAGCTCTCCCCACAGAGGTCATTAGTTCAGCATTTATACATTCTGAATTATTTAGTCCTAAATAACATCCTATATAATAAAAAGCCTAATATGCTAAGTGTCCGGTTGTCCGGTTGTCCGTTCAACCAATCAAAGCGTAATATGCTAATGATATACTAAGGCCGCTCAACCGCTCTCTATGACATGCATTGACCACCAGGGGACAGTTTAGCTTGCTGCTGGGGTCAGGCTGATCCAGACTGAGTGAGATGGGCCAGACACGCCCTGGAGCCTCCCATGGTCCCTTCCTGGCTGGCCAACCTCCTGTGCCCCTCCTGGGCCCTGATTGTGCACCACTGGGGTCCCTAGGCCTGGCCTGAGACCTCTCTCACTC
>NW_006299705.1:17176654-17180041 GCF_000327345.1 Myotis davidii
CTGTGATTCTTAGAGAGAGTGGAAGAGAGAGGGAAAGACAGAAAGAAATATCGATTTGAGAGAAACACATCAATCATTTGCCTCCTGCACGTGCCCTGACCAGGGTCCAGGCTGGGAAGGAAGGAGTCTGCAACTGAGGTACATGCCTTTGACTGGAATTGAACCCAGGACTTTTCAGTCCACAGGCTGATGCTCTATTTGTTAAGCCAAACTGGCTAGGGCCCGTTAGCACTGTTTATTCTGGGGATTAAAAATAGTGATTAGGGTGACTTGGAAAATTAGTGGTATGTTTTACATTAAAAACTAAACTTCCAGATTCAAGTATCCTATGTAATAAAAGCCTAATTAATATGCTAAGTGTCTGGTTGTCCGGTTGTCCGTTCAACCAATCAAAGCGTAATATGCTAATGATATACTAAGGCCGCTCAACCGCTCTCTATGACATGCATTGACCACCAGGGGACAGTTTAGCTTGCTGCTGGGGTCAGGCTGATCCAGACTGAGTGAGATGGGCCAGACACGCCCTGGAGCCTCCCATGGTCCCTTCCTGGCTGGCCAACCTCCTGTGCCCCTCCTGGGCCCTGATTGTGCACCACTGGGGTCCCTAGGCCTGGCCTGAGACCTCTCGCAATCTGGGACCCCTCAGGGAATGTCTGAGAGCCGGTTTTGGTCCGATCTGCAGGCTAGGCCAAGGGATTCCACTGGTGCATGAATTTGTGCACCAGGCAAACAAACCCTATATTTCTGGGTGTTAATTTTGTATCCTGCAACATTTGCGAATTCATTTATTAAGTCTAGTAGTTTTTTGAATAGTCTTTAGCACTCTCTATGTAGAGTATTATGCCATCTGGGAATAATGACATTTTTACTTCTTCTTTTCCAATTTGGATACATGCAGTAGATTTCTTGGCTTTAATTTTGTATCCTGCTACATTGCCAAATTCTTTTATTAAAGCTAGTAGTTTTTGATGGAGTCTTTAAGGTTTTCTATGTACAATATCATGTCATCTGCGAATAATGACAGTTTTACTTCTTCTTTGGATGCCTTTTATTTCTTCATCTTGTCTGATCGCTATGGCTAGCACTTCCAGTACTATGTCAAACAGAAGTGGTGAAAGTGGGCATCCCTGTCTTGTTCCTGTTATTAGGGGAAATTGTTTTAGTTTTTGCCCATTGAGTATGATGTTGACTGTAGGTTTGTTGTATATGGCCTTTATTATTTTGAGATATGCTCCCTCTATTCTATGCTCCCACTTTACTGAGAGTTTTAATAAAAAATGGGTGCTGGATTTTGTTGAATGCTTTTTCTATGTCTATCGATATGATCATGTGATTTTTGTCTTTCAATTTGGACTGTTCTGTGGGGCAACTAGCAGGGTGATCAAGGGCCCCCCCCGCTGGCACTCTCCTTGGCTTGCCTGGGGCTTGTGGGATAGGGGGCAGCTCCTGTGTTGAGCGTCTGCCCCCTGGTGGTCAGTGTGCCTCATAGTGACCAGTCATTCTGCCAGTCGGTCAATTTGCATATTAGGCTTTTATTATATAGGATAGCTGTCCAATTGCTTCAGGGCCATGTATTGATAAGACTATAATTTCTCCATTAAATTGCTTTTGTACCTTTGTCAAAAGTCAGTTGGACATAAAAAAATTGGGTTGACTGATTTCTCACCTATAATTCTTTAAAAAATTTTCATAGCACCCTGACTCATGCGCTTAGTTGGTCAGGCATTATCCTGTGCACCAAAGTGTTGCTGATTTGATTTTCAATCAGGGCACATGCCCAGATTTTGGGCTCAACATCTAGTGGGGGGCATGCAGGAGGCAACCAGTCAATGTTTCACTCTCACATCAATGTTTCTTTCTCTCTCCCTCTCCTGTCCTCTCTTGTCTAAAAATCGATTAAAAGATATTTGAAAAAATGTCATAGCTATTCTAGTTTCTTTGCTTTTTCTGCATAAATTTTAGAAAGAATCTTGCCAATTCGTACAAAAATTCTGGCTGTGATTTTGATAGGAATTGGATTAAACCTATGTATTGATTTACTATGGTTAAGTCTTCCAGTTCACAGACATGATATATCTCTCCATTTATTTAGGTTTTTTATTTCTTTCATTAGCATTTTGGAGTTTTCAATATACAAATCCCATATAAATTTTATTAGAGTTACACCTAAGTATTTTTTGGGGGGGAGGGGAATAAGTATCATTGCTATTGTATTTAAAATTTTGGTATTCATTGGTAATATATAGAAATGAAATCGATTTTTGTACATTTATTTTGGATTGTGTGCCTTATTGAATTCAGTAATTCTAAGACGTTTCTGGTAGATTCCTTGGTATTTGTTGTGTAAATAATCATGTCATCTACAAATAGCGATAGACTTATTTCTTTCTTTCTGCTCAGTATATCTTTTACTTACTTTTCTTAATGTACTAGTTAGAATTTCCAGTACTATGTTGAATAAGAGTGCAGATAACTCTGCTTTGTTCCTGATCTTTGGGGGAAAGCATTCAGTCTTTCATCATTAAGTGTAATATTAGGTTTATCAAGTTGAAGTTCTCCATTCCTAGTTTTCTGAGAGTTTTTATTATGAAAGTGTATTGAATTTTGTCAAATGCTTTTTCTCATTAAGTGATATAATCATGTTGTTGTTGTTTTTTCTTGAGCCTGATAGTATGGTAGATTACATTGACTGATTTTTAAAATACTGAATTAATTTTACATCACTAGAATAAACTTTACTTGGTCATGATATATAATTTCCTTTCTTTATTACTAAATTCCATTTGCAAATGTTTTCCTAAGGACTTTTAGATGTATTTTCCTGAGTAATATTGGTCTGTAGTTTTCTTTTCCTGTACTCTGCCTGGTATTAGGAAAATACTAGCTTCATAAAATTAATTAAAAGTGTTCTCTCTTCTTCTCTTTTCTGGAAGAGATTGTATAAAACTGGTGTCATTTATTCTGTAAACATTTGCAGAATTCTCCAGTGAAACCATTTGTGCTTGGAGCTTTTAAATTATGAATTAAATTTCCTTGATAGTTATTGTAATACATGAATTATCGATTTCAAACTGAGTTTTTCAAGGCATTGGTCCATTTCATCAAAGTTGTCAGACTTATATGTGTAAAATTGTTAATATTATCCAGGATCTGTCATGATATCCTTGTTTTGTGTCCTAACATGTGGTCTATCTTAGAGAATGTTCCATGTGCACTTGAAAAAAATGTATATTCTGCTGCTTTGGGATGAGATGTTCTATAAAAAAAAATTTGTACTGTAGTTGATTTCTATTTCATTCCACTATGATCTGAGAAGATGCTTGATACGATTTCAATCTTCTTGAACTTCTTGAAGTAGAGACTTGTTTTGTGTCCTAACATGTGGTC
>NW_006299705.1:17180478-17184069 GCF_000327345.1 Myotis davidii
TTTTACTCTAATCCTGTGTGTGTCTTTTGTTTTGAGGTCAGTCTCTTGTAGACAGCATATAGTTGGGTCATGTTTTTGTATCCATTCTGCTACCCTATGCCTTTTGATTGGAGCATTTAATCCATTTACATTTAGGGTTATTACTGATAGGTACTTATTTATTATATTTCTGTATGGCTAGGTTTCTCTCTCTATTTCTTCTTCTCATTATAGTAATCCCTGTAGCATTTGGTGGTGAACTACTCCTGTAGCCTTTTTTTTTTTTTTTTTTTTTTTTTTGCCTGGGGAACTCTTTATTTGACCATCTATTTTGAATGATACCCTTGCTGGATATAATAATCTTGGTCTCAGATCCTTGCTTTCCATTAGCTTGAGAACTTCATGCCATTCCCTTCTGGCCTGTAGAGTTTCTGATGAGAAATCAGGTGTCAGCCTTATGGGAACTTTTTTGTAGGTAACAATTTTCTTTTCTCTTGGTCCCTTTAAGAGTCTCTCTTTGTCTTTAATATTTGGCATTTTAATCATGATATGTCTGGGTGTGGGCCTGTTTGGGTTCTTCTTGTTTGGGATTCTCTGTGCCTCCCAAACTTGTGTAACATTTTCCTTTACCAGGTTAAGGAAGCTTTTTGCCATTATTTCTTCAAACACCTTCTCTGTGCCTTTCTCCCTTTCTGCCTCTTCTGGCACACCTACTATTCTAATATTGTTACCTTTCACATTGCCCCACAGCTCCCTTAAGCTGTCCTCCTGTTTTTTAATTGTTTTTTCTTTTTGGTTTTCTGATTGAGTGATATTTTCAACTCTGTCTTCTAATTCATTGATTCGATCCTCAGCTTCCTCTAATCTGATGTGTATTCCTTCCAATTGTTTTTTATTTGTGATATGTTATTCTTTATCTCAGACTGTTCTTTTTTCTTTGATTTTTTACAGAGAGGAAGGGAGAGGGATAGAGAGTTAGAAACATTGATGAGAGAGAAACATCGATCAGCTGCCTCCTGCACATCCCCTACTGGGGATGTGCCTGCAACAAAGGTACATGCCCTTGACCGGAATTGAACCTGGGACCTTTCAGTCCACAGGCCGATGCCCTATCCACTGAGCCAAACCGGTTAGGGCTGTTCTTTTTTCATAGTTACTATATCTTTGTTCAAGCTGTTGAGCATTTTTACCATCATTACTCTCTATTTCAGATAAATTTCTTATCTCTGCTTCATTTATCTCTTCTTCTGGAGAATTCTCTAGTCCTTTCATTTGGGGGTTGTTTCTTTGTCTCCTCATTTTGGCTTTCTGTTTGGGTTTGTGACTGTGTATTAGGTAGATCCTCTACACCTCTCAATCTCTAGTGTAGGACAGTGTTTCTGATTAATTAAATCAGGCAAAGACTCAAAGCCTCTAGAGATCACCTCTGCCTACAGACTGATAAGATTCCTACTTGAATTGCCCCCCAGGCAGTCATCCTCAGGTGTGAGTTTTTTTCAACAGTGTGGGCAGGTGCTACTGCCTGGAGGCTATTTATTATTTTTAATCACTTAAGTGGCCTTAGGGCAAGGTGTTTTCCAATAGGGTGTGTCAACTGTCTTCCCCCTGGGCAAGGTAGAGGCCTATGTAGGAAAGATGTCCTTCCCTGCATGAGGGAATGACTCAGCCCAGGAAACTTGGGGTATCTGCCTTCTGAGCTCTTTCCCCCAAATCCCCAGTCCTGGCTTCTGCCCTCAAAGCTCCAGTCCACTTCACCCTCCCTCTGCTGGAGTTCAAGGTGGGTGGCTCCACAGGGAGTTTTGTGCATCGACCCTTTAAGAGGGTGCCTGAATTTTTAGCTATTACTCTCTGGTGGGTAGCACCCCACTGCTTTTCACAGGCAGATGTTATGTGGGTACCCTCCTCAGTTTTGATGCTCTCTTGGGGGGGCGGGGGAGGCTTGGTGATTAGATCCTAGAGTTCTCAGTGGCAATCCCCCACAGCTGAGATATCTCTACAGGATTTCAGTTGCTGTCTGTGGGTGCCCAGCCAGCCCTTTTGTACCTCCGCCTCTCCTACCAGTCTCTATGTGGTTTCCACTTTTGGTCCTTGGGTGTCAGGGTTCTTTCCTGTGAGTTTTCTGTTGAATATTCGGGAATTTTTTCTGTATTTTAGTTGTAATACCAGTTTGTTCCTAGAGCATGTCTGTGCAGCATGCACTTACTCTGCCGCCATTTTTAATCTGCCTCAAGCCCATGTTCAAATAAAGCCACCACCCTCTAATCCAGTTTCCTTGTTGTATAACAATTTGTAGCTATTCTTTTACTTTCAACCTACCATTATTATATTTAAAGTGAATTTCTTGTAGACAGTATATAGTTGGGTCATATATTTTTTAAAATATATTTTTATTGATTTCAGAGAGGAAGGGAGGGAGAGGGAGAGAGAGAGAGAAATATCAGTGATGAGAGAGAATCATTGATTGACTGCCTCATGCACACCCCACACTGGGGATTGAGTCTGCAACCCAGGCATATGCTCTGACTAGTAATTGAACCATGGCCTCCTGGTTCATAGGTCGATGCTCAACCGCTGAGCCATGCTGGCCTGACAGTTGAGTTATATTTTTTAATCCACTCCTCCAATCTCTATGTTTTAATTGGTGCATGTGGACACCAATTAGATTTTATTTATTACATTTACTTCCTTAAAGTTAAATAATTAAGTAATGCACATGGTGTATACAATTAAAAAGATACCAAAGAGAACATATTAAAAACATCCCTTTCCTTTCCTCTTTTTCCCCACCCAGTCTTCCCATCCCTTACCAAGAGGCAAACATCTCTAGTTTTCTGTTGTCATCTTTTAGATCCAGTCTGCACACATGAAAAAATTTATAGGACTACAGATGCTTTCTTCAAAAAGGAAAATACAAATAAGAACAAAGCATATGTACTGTTATTATCTTTTGCTTTATATATACTTAGCGTATCTTGGAGATCTTTCTATGTTGGTACATATAGAGCATGCTGGCAATATTTAAATAAAAATACGTATATTTTTCTAGTTTCAAAACTCTAAAAAGACAGTCTAGGGAAGTGTGCTTTCTTACACAAGAAGATTAAATCCAAAAATCTATATGAGTTGAAGACATTTAAGGAATAGAATAGAGAATGTAATTTATAGTGAAATATGTAAATTGTGAAAAAATAGCTTATTAAGAAATAATTCAAAAGAAATGTGGTGGAAATCCTATCTAATAAAAGAGAAACATGGTAATTAGCGTACTTCTGCTACTCTTCCCATTGGCTAATCAGGGAAATATGCAAATTAACTGCCAGCCAATATGGCAGCTGGGAGCCAGGCAGCTGGAAGCGAACATGAGGCTTGCTTGCTTCAGTGACGGAGGACCCCAACGTTCCCCGCCTTCTGCTGCCGCCTCTGAGCTTGCAGTTTCAGAAACATTGTAACCAATATAGAAGCTAAACAAAACCCCAGAAACCAGCTTTCAGCCGGCTGGGATCTCAGAGAGGGAGTTGATACAGAGTTTCGATTTTAGAACCTAAACAAAGGCCAGATACCTACTTTCAGCAGCTGAGGCCTCAGAGCTGGAGCCTCAGAGCCAACGCTGGC
>NW_006299705.1:17184619-17225697 GCF_000327345.1 Myotis davidii
GATCCAGGACACCCTTCAGGGCAAACCAGCCAGCCCCCACCCATGCACCAGGCCTCTACCCTATATAGTAAAAGGGTAATATGCCTCCCAGCGCTGGGATCAGCGGAGCCGTGAGGCCTCCTGGCACCGGGATCAGCATGACAGGGGGCAGTGCCCAAACCCCCTGATTGCCCTGCGGCTTTGTGTGTGACAGGGGGCGGGGCCACAACCTCCCTATCCACCCTGCTCTGTTCGTGACAGGGGGCAGCACCCCAACCCCCTGATCAGCCCTGCTCTGTGCATGACAGGGGGTGGCGCCGCAACCTCCCCATTGACCCTGCCTTGAGTGTGACAGGAGACGGTGCCCCAACCCCCAATCGGCCCTACCCTGAGGGTGGCACCCCAACTCCCCAGTAGGGCCTGCTCTGAGCCTGACTAGGGGCTGCACCTAGGGATTGGGCCTGCCCTCTGCCACCCAGGAGCAGGCCTAAGCCAGCAGGTCGTTATCCCCCGAGGGGTCCCAGACTGCGAGAGGGCACAGGCCGGGCTGAGGCACCCTCCCCTCCCCCCCGAGTGCACAAATTTTTGTGCACCGGGCCTCTAATCTATTTATGAGTCTATTTTTCTAGGAAGTTGTGAAGTTACTTAGTACCAACTGTCTATATGGCTAAGAATAATAGGATGAGACCAAAAAGAAAGCTGATGTTTTAAGTCAAAATATAGTTCCTGGAAATTTTGTAAATTATTTTATGCAATTATTTTCTTATATACCCAAATGGGGGAAAGCCTAATTTCCTGTGAATAAGAGAATTCAGGATCTTAGAATTTTCCCCTTTTTTATGAATTGCAAAGCAAACAGAGTTTTGAAGGAGGAATGATTAATTTATTAAACAAATATATATTAGGAACCTTCTGTCTTCCAGACACAGTTCCAGTCAGTGAACAAGACAGACAAAGTCTCTACAATCTTGGATCTCACAAGCTGGGAAAAGCAGTGGGTAAGAAAGAAAATAAAGAAATAAAAACCAAGAAAAAAGCCAGGTGGTGATAGGCATTTTGATGAGAACAAAACAGGGTTATGTGTTACAGAGACACAGGGAGATTGTTTTACATTTGGTGTTAGAAGATGCTGTTAAACTGAGAAGCCCAGGAAACCATATCCATAATCCAAGAAAAAGTCTATTGCTTACATTGCTCTAGTTTGCTCTGTCCTCCTCTGACCTCCTTCTGGCCAAATCCTTAAAGCCACAGCACAGTCCCACATTCTTGGTAAAGCCTTCTGGGATATTCCTGCCAGGAGGAATAAAGTGCACCTGATGTAACAGCCACTGTAAGTACTAGACTGCAGAAAAATCTGATTGGCCCAGTGCAAGGGTTGGAAAGAAATAACCACAAGCAGAAAGGCCAGATGAGGAAATTAAGCTAAATATATACTATCTCGAGAATATTCCCAGAAGTTACTGTTAAAATTAAATCCCTGCTTACAACGAAATACTGTATAGCAGAGGTTCTCCAGCTTTTTGATCTGAGGACCTTTTATGTCCTTAAAAATTATTGAGGACTTTAAAGAGCTTTTGATTATGTTAATTACAGCTATTCATATTTACCACATTATAACTTAAAACAGAAATTAAAAAAAATATGCATTCATTTGAAAAATAATAATAGTAAATTCATCGCTTGCTAACATACATATTTTTATAAAATAACGTTATTTTCTCCAAGCAAATACAGGCATTGTTTTACATTTTGCAATCTCTTTAACAAATAATTTATGATAAAGTAGCTACTTTCTCACCTCTGCTTTTCTATTTGATCTATTACTATATGTTTTATTTAAAGTATATAAATAAAACACATAAGTAATATTTTTAGATAAATGTGGATATCCTTCTTTGATTCTACATTAAAACTTTACGAGTGGTAGTTTCTTTTTTTTTTTAAATCCTCAATTGAGGATATGTTTATTGATTTTAGAGAGGGGAAAGGAGAGAGAGAGGGAGAGAGAGAGAGAGAGAGAAAGAGAAAGAGAGAGAGAGAGACATCGATGTGAGATGAGAAACATTGGCTGCCTCTCATATGCTCCCAACCGAGAAATGAATCACAGCCTAGGTATATGCTCTGACCATGAATCGAACCCACAACCTTTCAGTGTACAGGTCAATGCTTCAACCAACTGTGCCACACCAGCCAGGGCACAAGTGGTAGTTTCTTAAAGGTTAGTTGTAATGTGGATTCTGAATCACATTGATGAATTTTTCATATTCTGTTAAATGAAACTCCATTGGTTTATTATGAACTTTGAATTGATCTTTTACCCATACATGATTTTGTACTTTAGGATGTACTTTATGCATACTTTACATTGCATCACACAGAATATTAAAAAGACATGACTCAAGGATTGAAAGTAAATACAATTAATACTTTTTTTACTAAGGACATTATTAAATGAAATTGACACTACTTTTTGTTTTATATTTTTGTTGACTGGTAGTACATGGTGTTGAACATTGATAGAATGGGGACCAATACAGTTTGGTGCCATTGCCTTGATTTGTGCTATCAGAACAAATATCAATAGAGTAAAAATTATATCTTAATAAATTTATGAAAATTATTTACTTCTGGACCATATTTTGAACTTCACTTATGAACCACACTTTGAGAACTGCTGCTGGACAAAAATGAGAATGAACGATCTCTAACTACTCACAACATATGGATGAATCTCAATAATATGTCAAGTAAAAAAAGTCAAAATAATACATGATGTATGATGTTTTATTTTTCACCCTAGTTACTTGAAAGTTCTGTGTGGGTGAGTTTGAATAATAATAACTAAGAATATGTGACCTTGTTTTTTTAAACATTAGCATTTTCAGTTCTTTAAAACATTTTGCCTGAGTTCAAATTTGAGTCTGTCATTTTTGGGAACACTATGTGACTTACACTGAGTATTTCTTTTTGAGTTTGGGGTTATTTTTGGTCATTTGGCATTCCTTATATACTTTTTTTTGCCCGGTAATCTATATACAATTACTTAACCTTGTGAACATTGACCATTTTTCCTTACTGAATTTTTTTAATGCAGTATATATGGTTGGATGAAAGTTGTCCTTGGGATTTCTGACTTAAATGTAGTTTTATATTTTCAATGGATTGTTTTTATCTTGACAAAGGTCATAATGAAGTTGAAGCCACATTTCATGCCAGTAGTCCACCAAAAGGGGCAGGCTGACATGGGAATAATGTAATATGCTTATTCATGCTGAACTACTCAACTAAAAATGTTCTGTTGGGGAGGTAAAATTAGTACTCCAAAACATTTTAGGTATTTGGCCTTTTCTAAAATAATATTCTTTCAGAATCCTCTTCCATCTTCCTTACATCACCCACACTTCCTTTGCCAACATCTACAGCCTGGATTACCTCTACTCTTCTGAACTCAGCACTCTTTATTTTGCCTAATTTCAGTTTATTTGTTCATTGATTCAACCTATATTTGTACATTTATCTAATTACTACATTATGCTAGGTTTAGGATTCAAAGATAAATGGCTTAAACCAACTGGGGAGAAAGAGTTGAAAGCTCACTTCAATATAGTCTGGTAAATGTGACAGTAGAGATAAGCACAGGAGTCTGGGGTTATACACAGGCTAGGCACTGTTTGGAGCAATATCAGGTGGAATTTTGAGTCAGTCTGTGACAGACCTTGCTCTCTAAATCTTAATTTCCTCATGTAAAGAATGGAAATAATAGGTGCCCTATCTTAGGGGCATTGTAAGGAGTAAATGAAGAAATGTGCGTAGAACACAGAGTACATGCTTGACACTGGATGAGTGCTCCATGAATGTGAGATATTATCACTGGTATTTTTTTTAATGTGTATAATATTATGGCCCATGTTGTGGATTGATTGAGCTATATCACAACAGCAAATGTGTAATCTCAATTTAATTCAAATGTTTGCATTTCACAATTATGTTCATGAAATCTCCTTTTATTTCTTCCTTCTCACCGACTTCCATTGCACACTCAAGAGCTGGGTCCATACATTTCTTTCTAAAGGCCATCATTCAAAACTGTTTACTGGTTTTCTTCCATGTTGTCCCTATCTCATGGTTCAAAGATAGCCACTGGATGGGTTGGAAATGCTTTAGGCCTAGCCAAGGGAGATAAATGGGGAGATTCCCTAGCTCATTCATTGTACATAATAGGCTCTCTATAAATGTTTTTGCTTGATTGAGGAACATTTCTTCTAGATAATGTGTCAGTGACCACTATTCTATTGAAGTGGGATACAGGGCCCACGCTGGGGTGACTCAGACTGGTTGAGCATTGTCCCATGCACCAGGAGGTTGCTGGTTTGATTCCTGATCAGGATATATACCTGGGTTGTGGGCATGCAGGAGGCAGCTGATTGATGTTTTGCTCCCACATTGATGTTTCTCTTTCTTTCCCTCTCCATTCCTCTCTCTAAAAATCAATAAAATTCTTTTAAAAAAAGAAAAGAAAGAAATGGGAGATGGGGATGCCATTCAGGGTTCCAAATCCTCCTGTCGCCTTTAGTTATCTTTCATCACTAATCTATTTTCCTTATAATGATTATTTATGAACAGCAAGAATTAGCAACCTCTGAGAGTCTTCCCTTCTCACTGTGACAGTGTCACCAAGATACCTTTCCTGAGGAAGCTGACCAGGAAGAGGTTGGCTCAGTTTATTCTGGAGAGAGTGGAGCTAGGCATCACAGTATATACTGTGCCAAGCCATTAACAACCCACTCTTAAGGTTGTTTTTCCACAGCTCCTTTCCAACAAGTATTTAGTTAGGAAAGAGAGGAAGAAAAAGAGAGAGAGGGGAGAGTGATGAGATGTAGAGAGAGAGAGAATACCTAAATATAGAATTAATATAAATTAATTATCTATTTATATATAATTAATATAAATTAATTACATTAAGGGTTTCTAAAAAGAGGAAGTGGAAGGGTATAATTGGGAGAGGGAAGAGAGAGAAAGAAACTAACATTTATTGTGTATTTACTACATGTCAGACGTTATACAGGTACTTTACACTTGATTTCTTATTTAATCCTCAGAACAAACAAACAGAAAGAGGTATTATATCTATTTTATGGCTAAGGAAACTGAGCCCTGTAGAGATACTAAATTATTCATCCAAAATCATACAACTAATAAATGACATTTTCTAGGCCATGCCAAAGTTGTTGGCATGACTGACAAAAATTGATATCACTGAAATCCTTATTTCTCATTGAATCCACTGAAGATCTTGCTCTGTCTCGCCTGCTATGGAGCTGTCAGAATCAGTTACAAAGGTTCTAAAGTAATTTTCTTTTAGGGCAGAGACTATCTGGTTGCTTGTTGCCTAATGAACAGCTAGCCATTCTTTCTTGCCTTTCTTCTTTGCTATTAGAGCTCATCTCTCATGGCAGAGGCTGAAAAAGATAAGTACTTAGCTCACCCCTGAATCAATAGGTGTGTCAAGGGAATTAGATATTCTAATTGGGCAGATCTGAGCCATGTGCTTGGCTCCCCGTATTCAGGTGAAGGCCCAGTTATCCACATGAACTGAGAGTTGGTACAGACTGGTGTCTCCTTTGTTGCGATGGCATAGGCCTGATACTAAGTCTGGCTAATGGGACCTGGGAAGGGTTTGCCTCCTTAGTACAAGTATGTGTGAGAAGAGTCTCTGCCCTTCCTGTTGTTTCCACTTTGGACATTGCTCTGTGAAGATGTCCTGGAGCAGTGGCAACCATCTGGTGACCATAAACTTTCCTCATGCTTTTTATTTTCACATGATTAAAGACATCCTCAGACACATTAGGATTTACCTATAATTAATTTCTTTTATTAATCTGTGCAGCAAAGTTTGCATAAATGTTAAAATGGCTGTGATAAAAATATAATTTTTTTATGGTAACATTTTTAAGGAGGAAGGGACCTTTGAAATTATCAATCAATTTTCAGTTATTCTGCAGCAGAGAAACCAACAGTTTCTCTATGCCTTGCTCAGTATCACAAGGGAAAGGAGCTGTGTAGCTTCTCAGTGCAATTATTTATAACTAGAGCCCCGGTGCACAGATTTGTGTACAGGTAGGGTCCCTTGGCTTGGCCTGTGGAGATCGGCCTGAACCCAGCTCTCCGACATCCGCTGAGGGGTCCCAGATTGCGAGAGGGCTCAGGCCAGGCCGAGGGACCCCACAGGTGCACAAATCTGTGCACTGGGCATCTAGTATGCTTATAAGATCTTTGGTTAATCTCTTCCCCCCTCCCCCCCTTTCTCCCTTCTCCCTTCCCTCTGAGATTCATCAGTCTGTTCCATGTTTCCGTGCCTGTGGTTTCTGCTCCTGCATTGAGCATCTTCCCCCTGGTGGTCAGTGCGCATCATAGCTACTGGTTGGCTGGTCGAACAGTCAGCCGGTCACTTAGGCTTTGATATATATGTATATATATATAGATTGTATGCTTTACTAAAGGAGGCTACAATTAATTTCACTTATACATTTTCAATGCTTAGTTAAGCAGTATCAGCTCATTATGGATGACGTGAAGGCCACTTTCTCCTCTCTGGCCTGTTGTGGGCTGCTTTGTGGCCCTTAAAAAGAGATGTTGATGTCCTGAACTCTGATACACGTGAATGTGACCATATTTGGAAATGGAGTTTTTGCCAGTGTAATCAAGTTAAGATGAGGTCATACTGAATTAGGGTGGCCCCCAATTCTAATGACTAATGTCCCTATAAGGAAGCAGGAATGTGGACCAAGAGACAGAGAAAACACAGGTAGGACACCATAAAAGATGGGGGCAGAGATTATCTACCTGCCAAGAAACACCAAGGCTTGCTGGTAACCACCAGAAGCTAGGGAGAGGCCAGAAAGGATTTCTCTCTAGAGTCTACTGAGGGAGCATAGCCTTGCTGACACTCTGATTTTGAACTTTAGACTTCTAGCTTCCAGAACTGTGAGATAATAAATATCTGTTCTTTTAAGCCACCAAGTTTGTGGTGATTTTTTTATGGCAGCCAACGGATACTAATTTTCCTTCTCAGATGATGCATGAATGGCAAGATGGTTGTCATTAGCTCCCCTCAGGGTTCAAGTACATTAAATAAGAGAGTATTTATTATTGTGTCGTTCATACAAGTAACAGAATTTACTCTGAAGTGACCAACTTAGCTCAACCCTGAATCAATTGGTGTGTCGAGGGGATTAGATATTTTAATTGGGCAGATCTGAGCCATGTGCTTGGCTCCCTGTATTCATGTGAAGGCCCACTTATCCACATCAACTGAGACTTGGTACAGACTGGTATCTCAAAGGAAGTTTGTCAACCGGCCCCAAACCAGAAAGCATCCATCATAAAATGCACATCAGAGCTCCTTATGTAATGATGCTACCCTCTTCTGAGTCCTTAGTACTTTGCTTTATAGATCACCTAATTAAAATAGTATACAATGGTTGGTTTTGTATTTCTAAGGTTTCTCTTCTAGATTATAAATTTCTGACTGTTAATGAAATATTTTTATTTTTAGTTGGAGGTCCATATTGTACATAATATTTTTGTTGTTTTTGTTGTTATATTTAGTATTAAATGAATAAATAATAGTAAATTATAGTGTTAGCATACTAAATATTTCACTGTAATAACAAAATTAGCCAAGAATACATCTAGCCTACATTCAGGTTCATTCAGTACAATATAACTTCAGCTCTATAATATTTTGTCTGTTATATACTTAATTCACAGTACACATTTCCTTTCTTCTACATCCTCCATCCAATTATCTTTTTATTAACCCATTACAACCCAAGTTTTATTTGATTTCTAAACAATAACAGATAAGCAGTCATGTATCTTCATAATCTATATTACTCTGTTTCTGACCTGTAATATTTGTGTTATAGTGCCTCAAGAAACAGAAATTTATTTTTCAAGACTTCTGAGGCAATTTTATCTGTTCTATATAGCCTTCAAATGACAACAAACTCTGTCCTCAGTGATAAGAAATGGCTGTTAGAAACCCTTTCTCCTTAGGAATGTGAACTTGACATTTATCTAAATTACTAGTTAAGTGGGAAATGAATTCTTATAAGAGATGCCTTGGATCTGAAAAATAGACCAATATCAGACTTGAAAAAGAATAAAAAAGTCAATACTAACCCAGTGGAGAAATGAAAAATCAAGTTCCAGATCTATTTGAAATATAGTCTCTCATCCACTGTGAAATAGAATGTGAAAGGTGAATTTTCTTTTATATGTTCAAGTAACCATCACCCATAGTAGTCTTATTTTTTAAATAGCTATTAAAAACAAACAAACAAACAAACAAACATAAAAACTCCCCTTTAACGCATTGGTTGATATTTAGCTGTTTTGCATTCTTTAGTTTTAATCCACTTAAAAAGAGAGATTTCAATAGTATATTAACCTGCTTATCTAGAAGTTATGATTTTGGAATAGATATGAAAAATAAAACCAAATTTAAAGACAATTACACCATAATAATGAGGGATACTTTATTATAATTTCCCGATATTGTAGATTAATGTTGAAATATTTTTATAAAATTAATTCTTATGAGTATATGAACAAATAATTATCAAATTGTGAAGTACTCAGTGCTGCTTAGTAACCATGAGTGTTTTATATTTCCCAACCCGAACCAGAGTCACTTCCAATAAGCTTGAATATTTACATCTCTAGAGGAGAAGGCATAAATAAAGGAGAAATTGCTCTCCTTGCCCAGGGAGAAAGAGAATGGGGCACAGTTACTTACCTTACATATTGAGGGAACAGAGGCAACTCTTCTAGCTTTGATCTTATATGTACTCTAAACTTAAAATCATGTCGTATACATGGGATGAAATTAAAGTCACTCCACTTAATATGAATATAGAGGCATTTGTACCGCCTCTGCTATTTGCCAACAATGGTATTCAATAAATATTTATTGACTTAGCTTCTCTTCTTTTATCATTTCTTCCTCCTCTTCTTCCCTCCTCCCTTATTCACTCTATCTCTACTTGGAATTAAAAAAATAGATCTATGGAAGTTTATAATTATACACACACACATGCATTTATATGCAAGGCAATGTGTAATACGGGAGATATAGAGATATAAAAATTTGAGCAATAAAATTGTATGCAACCTATACTGTCATGTGCTGTATAACAATATTTCAGTCAACATTGGTGGTTTCATAAGACTACAATAGAGCTGAAAAATTTCTATCATGTAGTGACTTTGTAACCATCATAATGTTGCAGCAATGCATTACTCACATGTTTATGATGATGCTGGTGTAAAGAAACTTACTGTGCTGCCAGTCATGCAAAAGTATAATACACAATTGTGTACAGTGCATAATATCTGATAATGATAAACAACTGTCAATAGTTTATGTATTTACTTTTTATTGTCATTTTAGAGTGTACTCTTTTTACTTATAAAAAAGAAAGTTTGCTGTGAAACAGTATGCCATGTTACCCTGGCAGTAGCCTGATACATCTTGTGTTTACAGTATTTTGATTGTATCTTTTTATTTTGTGCTTGATTTAATCTCATGTTTTTTGTTCATCATGGCCTATAAGTATACAAGATGTACTGGTAATGTTGCCAGTAAGAAGATCTGTTGAATGATTGACCTGGTAATAATAGTAAAAGTGATTAAGAACTATGAAGACGGAAAATTATTGATGGTTATTTCTCGCCAGTCAGGTATGTCTACTATAGCTACAATCTTTTTGTTTGTTCATTTTTTGTTAATCCTCACCTGAGGATATTTTTCCATTGATTTTTAGAGAGAGTGGAAGGGAGAAGGAGAGACACACAGAGAGAAACATTGATGTGAGAGGTAACATCAATTGATTACCTTCTCCAAGTGCCCCCAGCCAGGGCCTGGGATCAAATCTGCAACTCAGGTATGTGCCCTTGACCAGGAATTGAACCTATAATCCTTCAGTGAGAGTGCCAGTGCTCTAACCACTTAGCACACCAGCTTTGGCCCGTAGCTACAATCTTAAAGAAAACAAAACAAAGCAGCAGAAACTACCAAAGAGTCTGCTCTATTGAAGGCAGCAAGACTAATAAAAATTTGAAAGGGCGTATTTCAGGCATGGGGAAACTTAATGACCTGGATGAAAGACCCGACACAGAAGCATCTCTCTCTTGGCATCACGATAATCGTAGCTAAAGCAAAAAGGTTGTTTGTGATGTTGAAAGAAAAGGCTGGACCCAACAACAATGTTGGATATTGAATTTACTGCTAGCGCTCGGTGGTTTAAACGATTCAATGTGAAAGTGAGTGGTGAGTCTTGTGAGTGCTGATGCTAAGGCAGCTGAAGAATTTTTGGAAACTCTAGATAAGTTGATTGAGAAAGAAAATTACTTGCCAGAGCACATATTCAATATGGACAAAACCTCCTTATTCTGGAAATGGATGCCTGAAAGGACTCTCATCCATAAGGGCATCAAATCAATACCAGGTTTCAAGGTTTTTAAGGACAGGAAAACACTCTTACTTGGGGACAGTGTTGCAGGGTACAGATTGAAAGCCTTTTGTTTTCTGGCACAGTGAGAACCCCAGGGCCCTCAAGGATATCAGTAAGCACACACTGCCAGTGTCCTACAGGAGCAATACAAAGCTCCTCTTCTAAGAAGTCCTGAATTGCTATGCCAGTGAAATAGAAAAGTACTGTTTGGAAAATAACATGCTTTTCAAGATTTTACTTGTTGATACTGTTCAGAGACATCTACTTTTTTAAAATATATTTTATTGATTTTCTACAGAGAGGAAGGGAGAGGGACAGAGAGTTAGAAACATCGATGAGAGAGAAACATCGATCAGCTGCCTCCTGCATACCTCCTACTGGGGATGTGCCCACAACCAAGGTACATGCCCTTGACCAGAATCGAATCCGGGACCCTTCAGTCTGCAGGCTGACGCTCTATCCACTGAGCCAAACTAGTTAGGGCGAGACATCTACTTTTTATTGATGATCTTCATCCTAATATCCAAATGATGTTTCGCCCTTCATACACCACCTCTTTGATCTAACCAATGAAACAAGGAGTTATAGCAGGCCTGGTACCCAAGGAGGACTGTTGACCAAGCTATTGCTTCAACTGAGGAAGACACTAATGCAACTCTGGAAGGATCAAAATATCTATGACTGCATCAAGAGCCTTGCTTGGGCTTGGGGTGATGTCGCCAAGGATTGTATATGAATGGCATCTGGAAGAAGATACTAAAGAGATTCATTCATGATTTCAGAGGATTTGCCAAGGATGAGGAAGTTGCAAAAATCATCAAGACTGTGGCTGAGATGGCAAACAACTTTAACTTGGGTGTGGATGAAGTTGACATTGAGGAACTCCTAGAGTTGGTTCCTGAAGAACTGACTAAGGAGGAGTTCTTGGAGCTAGAACGGGAACACACAGCTGAAGAAGAAGCAAGAGAAAAAGAAACTGCAGTAGAAGAAAAAGAACCCCAAAAATTCACAGTGAAGCCTTTAACAGAAGATTTTGCAGGTCACAACAAGCTCCTTAAAATGTTTGAAAACATGGAGCCCACACACCAAAAGGTTTTTATTCATAGAGGAGAATGTTTGTGGTGCATTATACACTTACAAACAAATCTATGATGAAAAAAGAAACAAACCAAGAAAACTACCACAGATATATTTTTCTAAAAAGAGTGAAACCTCCTCAAGAAGAACCCAGGCAGGCTCTTCAGGAGGGATTCCAGAAGAAGACATTGCCATCATAGGAGATGACAGCTCCATGTGTGTTATTGCCCCTGAAGACCTTCTAGTGCAGCGGTTCTCAACCTGTGGGTCTCGACCCCTTTGGGGGTCGAACGACCCTTTCACAGGCGTCGCCTAAGACCATCAAAAACACATATATAATTACATATTGTTTTTGTGATTAATCACTATGCTTTAACTATGTTCAATTTGTAACAATGAAATTGGGAGTCACCACAACATGAGGAACTGTATTAAAGGATCGCAGCATTAGGAAGCTTGAGAACCACTGTTCTAGTGGGACATGATGTGGAGATGGACGACAGTGATATCAATGATCATAATCCTGTGTAGGCCTAGCCTAATGTATGTGTGTCGTAGATTTTAACAAGTAAGTTGAAAAAGTAAATAAAAATTTTTAAATAGGAAAAAAACATATAGAATAAGTATATAAAGAAAAAAATATTTTTTACACCTGAAAAATGTGTTTCTGTTTTAAGGTGTGCTATTACAAAAGTATTGAAATGTTAAAAAATTTATAGAATAAAAATGCTACAGTAAGCTAAGTTTGATTATTGAAGAAAGAATTTTTAAAATAAACTCAGTGTAGCCTAAGTGTACAGTGTTTATAAAGTCTGCAGTAGTGTGCACCACTCTCTCACTGACTCACCCAAAGCAACTCCCAATCCTACAGTCTCCACTTACGATAAGTGTCCTATACTTGTACCATTTAAAAAATATTTTATGCCATATTTTTACTGTACTTTTTCTATGTTTATCTATGTTTAGATACACAAACACTTATCATTGTGTTATAATTGCCTACAGTATTCAGTAGTAACGTGTTTGTAGCCTAGGAGCAATAGGCTATACCAGGGGTGGGCAAACTTTTTGAGGGCCACAATGGGTTCTTAAACTGGACTGGAGGGCTGGAACAAAAGCATGGATGGAGTGTTTGTGTGAACTAATATAAATTCAAAGTAAACATCATTACATAAAAGGGTACGGTCTTTTTTTTTTAGTTTTATTCATTTCAAACAGGCTGGATCTGGCCCTCGGGCCGTAGTTTGCCCACGGCTGGGCTATACCTTCTAACCGACGTGTGTAGTAGACTATACCATCTTGCCTGTGTAAGTAAGTGCACTCTATGACTCTGTGTTGTTTGTAGAACATTGAAATTCCCTAACATTGCATTTCTCAGAATGTATCCTGCCAGTAAGTGATGCATGATTGTATATTAAAACACATGAGAAAATACTAGATAGTAAAGGGTTAAATGGAAAGTCTGAAAATAAAGGGCCCTGAGAAGATACAAGAGGAATAGGTAGATAGGGAGGGACCACAGGAGGGAAAGAAAATAGGGACATCCAAGAATAACAGGATACAGCTTGCTGACTAGTTGCTAAGGCAACCCAGCTGGGGGAAAAGCCAAATAGGTGGGAGTTGCTGGGGCAACCCAACTGGGCAGGAAAGAACCAACACCCCTAGATGGAGAGCTTTCTCTACCACTCGACAGAGAGCTTCCTCTGCCCCTAGGGTCTCGACCTGTGTGGGTCACGACCTCTTTGGCGGTCGAACGACCCTTTCACAGGGGTCGCCTAAGACCATCCTGCATATCAGATATTTACATTACGATTCATAACAGTAGCAACATTACAGTTATGAAGTAGCAACGAAAATAATTTTACGTTTGGGTCACAACATGAGGAACTATATTTAAAGGGCCAGAAGGTTGAGAACCACTGCCCTAGACAGAGAGCTTTTTCTGCCCCTTGACAGAGAGCTTTCTCTACAGCTCTTTAGTTACTAAACTACTTACCTTAGCAGCCCTCTAAGGAAGGTCAAACTCCTAGTGTGGCATTAACTGTAGTTATTTCCTGACCAGCCTCTCTTCTCACCTGTCCTCACTTTGCCCTTTTCAGGTAGGAAGAGAATAAAAATAATATGAGCATTTCTGAATCCGCAGAAATTCGTACCAAAAGGACTAAGCTGTCCATTGGCTATAGCAGCTGGGAAATAAAAAAGAGTGGGAGTCACCTCTTATCTCTGTATAAACTGATTGTCTTCTCTTAGGCGGTTTATCAACTCAGTGATTGATCCAAACATGAGGAGCAGATGTTACCTTTGTAACAATGAGTAGTAGGGATTCTTTGAAATAACCAACCTTCTGGGTGATGACAAGTGGAAGGGGAAATCAAATGTATTTTGGATCCTAAGAACCCATTTTATTGCAGATAGTAAGTGCTGACTTACCTTCTCGGCTTCTTGTTCTCTGTGTTTACCTCCCCCATTCCCCGCCCCCCTTGGATCTGCCCAACAGCCATCTTGGCAACTCCTCCCTGGAATCGTTTCCTGTCATGACATTTTTAGAAACCAAAATAACAGCATTTACAATGTAACAGCTAAATATTCCCATAGAGTATCTTGGTAAAACAAGCATTTTTGCATGGTAGTTTTGAACGCACCACTGGGTATATATTCAGATGGAACCTTTTCTGGGTGTCCGCAGTTTCTGGCTAACCAATAGGCTGATTGCAGCGTTGTTCGCTGTTGCTCTATAATCACATCTGGCATACACAGCTGGTGACATTATGGCTTCCAAGCCTTTCTCATGTAGTGTCTTGTTTTAATTTTAGAATGGACATTTATTCAGTTGGAGGGGTGCTTTTAATAATAAAGGGCAGCTGTACACTTCCCTGTAAAAAATGAAGCAGAGGTACATGGTAATATTACATGGGAGTATGAGGTACTACAAATGGAATGTCAGTTTGGACAAATTCAATACATTTTGAATTCTTCAGATATTTTTTTAAAGAAGATGATCACTCATGTTTTTTTCCAATAGAATTATTTACTTAGCCTTTTACATCATTATTTTCCATTTTAAATTTAGTGCAGCATAAACTCAGAGAGTTGCTGGGAAGAATATCCAAAGTTTCTACAGACAGTGTTCTTAAACCACGATGGCAAAACCTCAAAAATAGATGTAGCCCCATCAAAGTTAAATTGAATGACTCAGTGTCTGGACCACTCAGGTTTGTTTGTTTTTCTAGTTAGGGGAGGGAAGAGACTGTTCACTTTAGAACTTTGGAATTATGGGTGGAGGAAGTTTGTTTTGCTGCATTTTAGAGGAAGGGAAAAGTGTCATCACAGGGAATATGAATAAAAACTGAAGCCTCTTAAATATATATATAAAAAAGTCAGGTCACTTGTTTTTATTACTTTTTGCTTTTAAAAATTGCCCATTAGTCTAGAGCTATACCTAAGGGATAAGTTTACCCAACTCCCACATTTTATAGACAGACTGAAGCTCCCCTTTCCCTCGTCTGTTTTTCTCTATAGAGATTAAGTAAGCCAGATACACACTTTCCCATACTCCCTTTAATATGGGAGTGGTCACGTGACCAGCTTCCATCCAATAACACATAAGGGATAATCTGCTGGATTGCTTCAGAGAGAAAGTAGCTACATAACAATCTTTTCAGCCTCCCTGGCTTCATGTTTTTTGAATATGACTGTGACCCCTGGAGTTTGGCAGCCATTTTGGGATTATGAGATAGAAAGACTAAAAATGGGGTGGGAAAGTGAAAAGAGCTTGGATCTTTGATAACTGCAGCTAGACACTGCACAAATCTGAAACAGCCTACCTTTGGATTTCCTCTATATGAGACAATTAATTGTTCTTTTTTCTTTTTTTAAATTTATCTTTATTGTTGAGAGTATTATAGATGTCCCCTATGTTTTTGTTTTATTCCCATTGACCCGCCACCCTGCACCGCCCCTCACAGGCCTTCATCACTCTATTGTCTATGTCCATGGGCTATACATATATGCATGTAGGTTCCCTAGCTAATCTCTCCATACCCACCCATCCCTGCCTTATTTCCTAAGCCACTTTTATTCCATTGTTCTATCAATCATATCTCTGTACATGTCTAACTAATATACCCTGAGAAATTAATTAATCTGCTCAAATTTATAACAAAACATAGTAACATAATCTTGATTGGAATTCAGGCCTTCTAATTTTTTAATATATTTTTTAGAAGATTTTTATTTTTAGAAAGAGAGGAAGGGAGAGGGAGAGAGAGACATTGATATGAAAGCAAAACATGGATTGGCTACCTCTTGTGCGCCCCTTCTGGGAACCTTTCGGTGCATGGATCATGCCCAACAACCTGAGCTATACTAGTCAAGGCTAATTTTTAAATATATTTTCTTTTTTTCTATTCCATTCTATCACCAGATTAGGCTCTGTATAAATAAATGGTTATGTCTTCATTAAACCGGTTTTTATTTATTTATTTATTATTTATTTATTTATATATTTTATTGACTTTTTACAGAGAGGAAGGGAGAGAGATAGAGAGTTAGAAACATCGATGAGAGAGAAACATCCGACACTCTATCCACTGAGCCAAACCAGTTTCAGCTAAACCTGTTTTTAAGTATGATGCTCCAGTAAATTTTATTTGTCCTGTAGATTACTGTCTACATTTGCAATCCATTTAGCTAAAGGATCTTTTATAAGTTTTATAATGCATCTTTGCATAGAAAGTATTGACAAAGTAAGTTCAGGATTATGGGATGATTCATTTTTATATTGAAAGCCCTGATTTGAGAAGAGGTAAACTATTCTGAGTCACATTAATACCAAATGAATTTAATGTGTCAACATCCTTGCCAATTTGATTGTATTTCAAAACCTCAAATGCCTGTCTTGGAGATTGTTTTAGGGAATGAGTAGATAACATTATGCCAAAATGGGAAAATATGAGCAAATATTTACTGAAAATTATGAATAAAATGTTTATGTAACCACACCTCAAAATGTTTGGAATTCTGGACCAAAATTATCTGACCACTGAGAACTATGAATTATTTTTGTGTAATAAAGAAAACATACCTAATTGGGTTGCTCTATCTTTGAAACACCTATTGTATGGCATCATAGAATTCTAGGGTCAAAAAGACTAAAATATTCAGGTTATTGGCTTTAAGAGAGAACCCATCAACCATTCTGCTCAGATAAGAATAGATTCTCTTCCAAATATTCTTTATCTGTTCAAAATAGAGAATGACCACATGTCAAGAATATATATCAACTCATGAATTAAAAGTACTTACAGCTTGTTACACAAAAGATACCAACTATAATAAAGGAGACTTGGCTTTTTCCTCCATCAAGACCTTAGAAGACATTTTGTTGTCCACTAGGCTGTCATATGACCTTTCACACTTCACCATGGTGTTGTGATTGGTTTTCTTTTCCATATATAATGCCTTTTAGAATGCCTTCACAGTATAGTGACTTCATTTAGAAAATATTCTTTGGAAAAGAGACAAGATCTCTATGGCAGGAGCAGCAGCATAGAGATAATGAAGCTTGGGGAAGCAAAAAGATACCGAAGTTAAATAGTGAGACCTTCCTGAGACTAGCAGCTATGACAATACTATAGGGTAGTTCTTTTATAGAACACTTAAAAAATTAGAGGCTCCTAAATGCATTGAATGTGTAGTGCAATGTATCAAATAGTTCACAGTGAACATAATGCATAATTAGTCTGTATTGTGTTTTGAAGGGAAGGAATAATGTTTCAACACAATGTGCTCTTTTTTTCATTCCAGTGATCTATTCATTGAATTAGGAAACATTTTTTCTTCACATATTGTAGGAAGTAGATTCAGAATCCCTATGAAAATAGTTGTTTCTTTGATTAAGTTACTTTGACAGGCCATCTGTAAATTCTTCTTTTATCCTCTCCTGTGTTCCTTCTGTTATAAAATAATAGAATTATAGCATTACAGTATCTTTATGGTCCTTCTTCCTGCCTGGACATAGAATAGTTTATCAATGACCCTTGGTGTTTGGTAATTGGGCCTGAGACATAGCATCTGTGGAGTGCCAGCAATGGTGACAAAGCAGACACTTTCTTGTGCCAGACAGGGCTCTCTACCAACTGGAGAAAGATACACTTCCCATTCTCACTGTAACAAATGAGTGATCAAGTCTGTATAGTATAAGCCTATACTTCTTGTGAAACCTAGAAATTACTTCATTCCCTCTAGCTGATGTCCTGCAGTAGGAGGGCAGCAGTTAGGGTCCCTGATTTCTCACCTATGGCCCACAGCTGTCAGAACTACCTTGGAGTGTCCCTCAGAGTTGCCCTTAGCAGAGGGACATAGTTCTCCTATGACTTCTCACCAATCCAGGTTCCCTACCTTCTCCTTAAGTATTTAGGTCTACCATGACTGCAGTTTTCTCTTTTTGATACTGTCTTTTCTTTATCAATTGATCTGTAGTTAGTGTTAATGTCCAGGAACTATCCCACAATCCTACTAATTATCATCTGTGAAATTAAGTTATTGAAACATTTTCCCTTGATAGCTGATTATTCTACTTTAATTCTCACTCCCCATTTATTCACATCTATAAAAATAATCATGGTAATAAACTCTTAGAAGCAAACACAAAAGTAAATCTTCATGATCTTGGATTACGCAATGATGTCTTAGCTACAACATCAACAGCAATAAAAGAGAAAATTGTTAACTTTAACTTGGACTTTATCAAAATTAAAAACTTTTATGCTTCAAAGGACATTATCAGATAGGTGAAAAGAGCCTACAGAGAAAATATCTGAAAATCATAATTGAAAACATATTCAGACAATAGAATTCTTATAACTCTATAATAAAATCATAATCTAATTTTAAAATGGACAAAGCATAAGAATAGATGTTCCATCACAAAAGATATAAAAATAACCAACAAACACATGAAAAGATGTTCAACATCATTAACCATTATGGAAATGTAAATCAAAACCACAATGAGATACTAATCACATTTGTTAGAATAGCTATAATAAAAAAGACAGACAATAATACGTGCTGTTAAGGATATAGAGAAATTGGAACCCTCATACATTGCTGGTGGAAAGTCAAGTGGTACAGTCACTTTGGAAAACAGTTTGTCAGCTCTCAAAATGTTAATCATAGAATTATCATGTAACCTGACAAATGTCTAAACAAAAACGTGTATATGAATGTTCATAACAGTATTATTCATAATAGCCAAAAAGTGGAAACAACCTAATGTCCATCAGCTGATGAATGGATTGACAATATGCTATATGTCCAGACAATGGAATGTCATTTGGCCATAAAAAGAAATAAAGTACTGATATATACTGCAATAGGGTTGAACCTCAAAAACAAAATCCTGAATGAAAGAAGCCAGTCACAGGAGATCACATAGTGTATGACTTCATTTATATTAAAAATACAGAATAAGTACATCTATAGAGACAGAAAGTAGATTAACAGTTAACTAGAGTTTGTGGGAGAGGAGGGAAGAGGATGAGAAGTAACTGCTATTGGGTATTGTTTTCTTTTAGGGATGATAAAAATGTTTTTAAATTAGACTATGGTGATTGGTGCACAATTCCAAATTTGACTGAATTATTTACTTCAACACACTTAAAGAGGTGAACTTTATGGTATAAGTTATATACCAATCAAGTTATTAAAATAATTATGATATAATAACATGAAAACAATGGCGGGTAATATTTTATGATTTTTATTTTCCTTGCAGAGCAACAATGATTAGACTGTTAATAAAAACATTTTAAAAAGAAAGCAAAAAAATGCATTTTGGATTTTGGCAGTGACCCAGCTATTTGATGCTATTCACTAGGCACTGTATATAAAAACAGAGGAGATTATTTATTTTATTATAAAAATTAAAAACATAAACAAAAATTTATCAATTTCATTCTAGACCTATGAATCAAATCTTTTTAAAAAAATATTTTTTATTTTATTGAAGGGAGAGGGAGAAATAGAAACATCAATGATGAGAGAGATTCATTGATAGGCTGCCTCCTGCACACCCCCACTGGGAGCCTGCAACCCAGGCATGTGCCCTGACCGTAAATTGAACCGTGACCTGGTACTTGGATCAATGCTCAACCACTGAGCCATGCCAGCTGGGCTGAATCAAATCTTTTAAAGGGGGGATATTAAAAGATTCAAGAAATCTGCAATTTTAATAATGTTACTAGGTTATTTTTTTCCTCTCCATCTTTACTGAGATACCAGAGGCCCAGTGCATGGATTCGTGCACCAGCGAGGTCCCTCGGCCTGGCCTGTGGGGATCAGGCTGAAACCAGCTCTCCAACCTCTCCCGAGGGGGTCCCGGACTGCGAGAGGGTGCAAGCCAGGCCAAGGGACCCCACCAGTGCACAATCAGGGCCAGTATCCATCAGCCGACCCCACCAGCAAGCTAAACGACCAGTCGGAGCGTCTGCCCCCTGTGGTCAGTGCACATCATAGCGTATGGTCGAACCATTGAACAAACGGTCGAATACTTAGCATATTAGGCTTTTATTATATAGGATAATTGACAAGTAAAAATTATATATATTTTAGGAGCAGGACTTGGACTTGGCATTATGGTATACATATACATTGAAAAATAATTGCTGCAATTAAGGAAATTAATCTATCAACTTACATAGTCACCTGTCTCTTATGCCATTAAAGTTGAGAACACCAACACAGAGTAAAAAGGCCCTGTTGATTGGATTTATGACTTCTACAAAGTCCCTAGAATATGATAAATCTTACCTTGAAATTTGTTGTAATTTCAAAGGAAAACATAGTTTAACCCACCTAAGGATGTAATGAAATGAATGAACAAATTGTTGTGGCTCACGATCATCTACCTATCCTTCTCAACAAATACACAAATCCTCAACTTGTCACCTTTTTATAAATTACCACTGTAGAAATGTTATATATGATGGTTTGGTATAGCTGAAAGGGCATATTTTGTATTTACTTTTGGTATATTATGGTTTAAGTAGGTATTTATGGGTTAGTGTGAGCATTTACCATTTGCAATAATGTTTCCATTAGACAACATTATGTTTTTTATGTTCCTTTCTTCATGAAATTATGAAACTATTTAAAAACAGAGAAGAGATGGATCCAAGCATTTGGAGAAAATACCATATTCATAGATAAAAGACTCCTAAAAATATTAGCTCTCTTCAAATTTATCCAAAAATTTAATGCCATTCCAATCAAAATTTTGGAAGCACTTTAGATAAAAATGCATAAATGGGCACAGCAATTTCTTGAAAGTACAGTCATATTTTAGAGAAACAGTTATACAGATATTCATTACAGCATTACTTGGGATAGTAAAAATAAAAACAACCTGTCTTCTAGTCAGGGAAGAGATAAGTGTAGGTTATTATTTGACAGTTAAAATGAAGCATTTGCATAAATATGCATGTATCAGTATGAAAAGATTTGAAAAACAAAAGGCAAATTACTAAAAGATATGTACATATGATATAAAATTTGTGAAACTTAAAAACCAAAATAATATTATTTATATTATTTTATGCATACATGTAGTAAAATGATGTAGTCTTGCATGGACTCAATTCTCCAAAACTTCAGGATACCTCTGGGGAAAAAGGAGAGGAATGGCATGGGTGTGGAATTAGAGTTTTAGCTTATCTGAAATAACTTTATAAAGAATAAAGAAATAATGAAGCAAAGAAGGTCTAATATTAACATCTGTTAGATCTGGGTAGCAAATAATTAGCTTCTGTTATATTTGAAATATTTCAAAAAAAACCAAAATCAAATAAAAATCGATTTGTAGAGTTTTCGATACGGGTCAACTCTTTTAAATGAGCTGGAATAAAGTCCTATACCTAGTTTAGATCCCCTCATCAATATTTGCCATACCTGAAAGTTGGACAGATGGCAAATATAATCTTTCTCCTTGACAGATGGGTGAACGGGAAGGTTTAATTACTTTATCCTAGTTACATAATAAGTAGCTCTGGAAATGAAATATTTTGGTCAGTAACTTTGGGGTTTGGCCATCACAAAATGTCAGAACACAATGCTTAGCCTTAGTTTCTACTATGGACAACATAACATTCACATATATGTTCTACTACCTATACAAAACAGAAACTTTGTCTTCACATATAATCAAAAACTGTAGAACAGGGAAAAATACTCTTAAAATACTAGCTTTTCTAACGACTGCTGGTATAAATGAGCTTTTCATTCTGACATATTCAAAATAAATGATAATTTATTATTTTTTAAGTGAGAGCTTTTAACATTAAAGAAAAGCAAAGAGCAAATCAAGTCTCTACAAGAGCATTTGATTTTCCTACTCGAGGTATGGGTATTTGGGGCAAAGAGCATCTGGCTTATATTCAGGAGACATACATTTTCTTCTCAAGTCTTTCACTGGCTAACTGTGGCCTCTATCAATTCTTTAAATCTTCCAAGGGCCTGTAGGATTACAGAAGAATGATATATCAGGTTGAGAGAATAGTATTAATCTTAAAACATATTGCTTGTTTGGAAAATAGAGCCTGCTGGATCTGGAAGGGTATGCCTATGGAAGGTCTTCATACAGTAGTGGTAGATGAGACTGAAGCGGCTTTGGATTTTACTTTGCAGCAATTAAAGATTTTTGAGGAATGGTGTGGTGTTATCTTCATTCTATTTTGCTTGGGAATATTGTCATTCAGTAATACAAGCAGCATATGAAGAAATCATACACTATCAGGTCAACTAAATAGAGACTTATTTTGCTCACAGAACAAGAAATCAAGGAGATGGACAGGCCACAGCAGGTGCTGCCCCTCCAGTCATCAAGGACTCAGGATCTAGCTCCTGTTTCACCAGCCTTAGTTGAAGCTTTCGTCCTCATTTTCTCAGGATGGCAGTTTCACCTCTAGGCAGAAAGAAAAGGGAAACTCAAAAGGTAAAAAGTTCATTACAACTTAACAATAATGAAACATCATCTAGTAGACTTATGCTTACACTCATTGGCCCTGGGGGCAGTCTATGGTTTGTGTGTGTGTGTGTGTGTGTGTGTGGACTTTACTATTTTATTGAAGTATAATTTACATACAATAAACTGCATGTATATAAAGTATACAATTTGAGGAGTTGGAAATCATTACAATAATTAAGATACCAAATATTTTTAGGAGATGAATATTTTAAAATGGAAACCATGTGACCTGAATAAAGCAAACTTCTTTTAACAACTAGCAATATCTGCTACAATTTCTAGATTCATAAATTCTCCCAAGAGTGCCCTTCCAAGTGGTTCTCCCAGTTCAGTTTGGTGGAGGCCAGGAGAGCTTGTAGGGAGAGAGCCGGGACAGGAGCTTGCCTTGGGATTGGTCTGGCCTAAGACTACTTTGGCTGATAGTGTGACACAGAGGTGAGTGTGGTTTTTAGAGTCAGACTAGGGTTCAAATCCAGATCCCTCTGCTAACTCATTGTGTAGCTTTGAATGATTTAGTTCAATGAATACTTATTGAGCACCAACTATATGCCTGGCACACTGCCATTCCTTGATCATATAGCTGTAAAAAGGGCAGACACAGTTCATCCCTTCACAAAGCTTCCTTTCTGGTGGTGTCTGAGCCTTTTGTATATATAGGAGTTGTGAGAAGGATAAATTTAGTACTTACAACATGTAAATGCTAGTTAAATGGGAATTGTTCAGAAGCTGTCCTAGATTTAGTTTCATTCTACTGAAACTAGTACTTACATTTGGGAGCTTAGATCTCTCCACCAGAAGCTCTGCTTGCTTTTGGATTAGTCCCAGGAGTTCTGAGCTTTTTTTGGAGCTAATTAAGGCCAACTATCTTCTCTCTCCCCCCAGCTGTGACCTTAAACCTCATTGGGTTAAGAGCACATAACCTAGTTTCTTCCCTCTGAGGGAAGAAATTTCTCAAATATCTTCTTGGAATCTCAATATTCCCTGCCTCTGAAAATCCTCCCGTTCTGGTCACTCAAGGGCTGGAACATATTTCCCCCACCCTTCTCTGGGTGACTGGTTTCCTTTTCTAGTAGCAGGAACCTGGGAATGATTCTAGCACTCCAGAGACTTTAGAGTGCTGGGGATGCTGGAACTGACCCTAGATTATGGGGAGCTGGATTCTAGGCTACAAGATTCCTGATTTCTCTCATTGGTATGAAGAAACGCTAGGAAGATCAATTCTTATTATAATTTCTTTGCCTTTTGATAATATCAAAAATATATTGGAATATTATGATTACTTCTTATTTAGTAACTACTGTACTATGAGATAGGCAATATATATATATATATATATTCATTTAATAACCTTGGCATTATTCCCATTTTACAAAAAGGAAACTGAGTGTGCAGAGATGAGGAGCACTCTGCCCAAGGCCACTTAACTCACAATGGGTAGAGCTGAGATTCACACCCAGTTCTATTTGACTTCAGACCTCATTTTTTTAAACCACTATGCTTATACTGTGGCTGTATTTGGAATTACCTTGGGAAATATTTATCACAGTCATCTTTGGACATAGTTTTGTGGAAATCCCAAATAACATAATGGTCAGCTCCATTTCCTTTTTGAAACTCACAGTTCAGTGACATGTCCAGGAAAAGTGGCTGTCATTGCCAAGCTCCTGGATTCTCTTCCTTGAGCCTGGCTATTTACTCCCTGGCCTGGCCCTGTAGGCAGTTGCCAGTTCTGACAGCTTGGTACACGCTCTGCCCTGATAGAGACCAGAGCTGGGTTCATTACACACACTTGCCTCTCTAGGACTGGCTCCCTTAAGGATTCTGGAATCCTTCCCCTTTCTCAGCCCAGAACTGGTTGTGTCTGAAATGTGCTTGCATGGGCACTTTTAGTGTATCCCTCTAAATTTTTAAGTTAGTTGAGGGGTAAGGAATGGAGGAAAGGAAAAACACAATATCCTATGAATGTCCAGAAAGCATGTTAAAGCATTCCTGTTGAACTTGATACTCCACTACTGGCCCAGGGTGGTTTTCCCCAAATATTGCATATTTTGGGCATACTTATATTAGGTATTATCTGTTTATTTAAAATTCAAATTTTGGGGGGTGGCCCGTATCTTATCTGGCAACCCCAAATTGAACAACGTATGTATTATAATTCTGACTGACTGGACCTGGGTGCTTATTCTTTGTGTTGTGTTCCTCTCCATGTGTGATGATACAAATATGTCCAAACCCTGCCTTTGAAGAAGCGCCTTATATGCGGCCACTTTCCTGATCTTTGTCCTGCCAATCGGAAGTATCACCTTCTTCCTCTGAATCCTGTAGCCTGCCTCTTGTTTCGTTTGTGTGTTTGAAATATACTTAAGTAAGGATTTCTCAGAGAGGAGCTATAAGACCCAGATCCTGCTGGTGAGTGAAGTTAGATGACAGTCCTCTTTTAATGATTCAAATTAGTTGATGTTCAACAAAAACTAAAGCGGCTTGAGGTCTGTCCGTGATGCGAGTTCATAAATCTGTGTCATGGGCTAAGGTGACCCTAAGAGACTCATTCTGTAGAGAGAGTGAAGAATAGCCCCAAGAAGAGGGGTCTCGAATGGTGAACCACCCTAGAATCTTCATATTGGGGTTAGTATTCTTGGTTTGTATCTGTTAGAATTTTGCTTACATGAATTTTTTTAAGTATGAGTTTTTTTTTAAAAAAAAATGTGTACTAATTTTGTATAATATGGGAATTAAGGATAAATTAGTTTCTTAAAACAGTGTCTAGAAGTTTTACATTCCTCTCTAGACTGTAGAAGTGACTACTAATAGTTTGAAAATCATTAATTCCTTAGAAATTTTCTATAATTTTATATGAACACTAAAGGGGCTAGAACCATATTCTGGGAATAATAGTTGACAAAGTTTTAAATTCTTTTCATAATCATTGATCTATTCAGCTTGTCTATATCTTCTTGATTCAATTTTGGAAATTTGTATTTTTTCTATAAACATTTTTATTTCTACTTTGTTTACTTTTTACAAAATTGAATGTACATATTTTTAGCAATTGAAAAAAATTATGCCTGTTTACTTGTCTTCTTACCCATTCTTAATTTTTCCTAAAACTTGTTTTTATCCAAAGGGTTTGCTCATAGATTTGTTTTTAATTCTATCTTTCACCATTTTCTAATCTATTAAAATAATTTTTACCTTCAGTTACTTTTTTACTTTTTAGATTTGTTTCACTCTCTAATTTATTGATATCCTTAGCTCTTTCATTTTGATTATTTCTTTTAAAAATATTTTTTTTTATTGATTTCAAGAAGGGGGAGGGAGAGAGAGAATCATCAATGATGAGAATCATTAATCAGCTGCCTCCTGCATTCCCCTTACTGGGGATAGATCCCACAACCCAGGCATGAACCCTTGATTGGAATCGAATTTGGAACCTGGCATAGGGGCGATGGCGAACCTTTTGAGCTCAGCGTGTCAGCATTTTGAAAAACCCTAACTTAACTCTGGTGCTGTGTCACATATAGAAATTTTTTGATATTTGCAACCATAGTAAAACAAAGACTTATATTTTTGATATTTATTTTATATATTTAAATGCCATTTAACAAAGAAAAATCAACCAAAAACTTGAGTTCGTGTGTCATAGGTTCGCCATCACTGGGCTAGGGCCATTTTAATTATTTCTTGATTAATAATAAAAGATTATGACTATCACCAAAAAAAGTTAAACCGTCTCCCATAATTGAAACAAATTTAAATGCAATGTTATTTTTTCAAATGATTTTCAGAAAAGTAAAAACAAGAAAATAAAAACTATTCATAGTCCAACTACCAGGTTTGACAAATTTTAACCTTTTGGTGCAAATTCTTTTAGCTTGTTCTCATTCCTCTGCTCTCTCCCTCTCTTTCTTTCTATATATATATATTCACAGATTCATATTTTAATATATATTAAAGTGGCATCATGTTTTCACTTTTCAGATATTTTAATATCAAATTCTAATATATATCATCATCTTTAATAGCTGCATAGTTTTTCATCATTTGGATATACCAAATTTATTTAAACTATCTATTATTGATAAATATTAAATTTTATTTCCCGTTTTCTATGTTAATATTTTTACTGTATAAGGGGTTGAGAAACTAACAAGGTAGGAACCAATAAAAATGTTGCATTGGAAATTATTCTACAAACCTCTTTGTGTAGGAAACATTATTTATTTAGCATAGATTACTTCCGTATATAGAATTACTTGGGGAGGGGCAGGAGAGAACATTGTATATGGGCATATTAAGTTTTGATAAGTTTTGCCAAACTTCCTTCCAGATTGGTAGTGTCATTTTATACTCTTAACAACATATATGAGAATGTTTGTTCTGGGACCAATAGCTATAATTAATAACTGTAATCATTGTCAATCTGATAGAATAATATAGTTTGTAATGACCTTGTTTAATTAATGATGAGGTTGAAATTTTGATAATATATTGACCAGTTGACTATATAAATAAAATTTATATATGTAAATATATATAATTTGTTTAAATCTTTTAAATAGCACCTGGCACAAAATAAGTGCTATGTAAGGGATTGCTATTTTATTATTTATTGTTAATATTAATTTTGTTTTATAAATTGCCTTCATTATGCTTTACTTATTTTCTAATGAATTATTTTTAAATTGTCTCTTAATAGGCGTATTGAGTTCCTTTTGATCCCAGAGTTAATGAGTTTAGTGATATTTGTGACTCCACCATCCCTCACCCCCAGTGTGGACTTTATGATATTTCCTCCTTTATTTTTCTAGCTTTGCTTTTTTCTGCCTAGATGCATGTAAGATTAAATCTTCCCTCTGAAATGTTAAAATTTCAAGAGGTGTTGGCCATTTTTCATTAATCTTTCATGCTAGGGAATCTTTGTGTTATAATATCTTTCAATTTTCTTTTATTATATCTTTAGTTGTTGCTTTATTTTCTTCTGGTATTGTCTGAATACTAATTATTAACATTGAATTTTTATTTTTCATCATTTTTAAAAAAATTTTTTTCTCATCTTTTAAGTCTCTACCCCTTTGTTCTTCATACTGAAATAAACTTTTAGGTTTTCTCTTCACATCACTAATTTTATTTTCTGTAGTGTCAATTGTATTTTAACTGCCTCCATTCTACCTTTGCTTCCTTTTACCCAAGTAAACTTTCATCTAATTTGTAATCTAACCTCACTCAAGTTCAAGTGTTTTTAAAATTTTACTGGGGACATGAATATTCTATTTCTTATATAGCATTAACTTTTAAATTTTGCTTTTCAAAAATCTTGAACGTTTTCTTCAGTTTATTATGCCATAGAAATTATAACCTTATCCTTGTATTTTTTTTTTCTCCCTGCTTCTCATTCTTGTGTAAGCAGTGCAATACCCATGTTTGGGTTTTGCTCACAAAGTAGTAGGTTAGACTACAGCTATAAGCTCTTAAGCTTGACTACAGCTTGATAGCATTTATATTGTAGGTTCACAGATTCATCTTCCACAGCCTGCAAGGAAGAAGAAGGGAGGTGGACACACTGGGGAGTTTAGCAGAGTAGTGTTGACTGTGCTGTGTTTTCTCTCCATATTTGGTGAAGGTACTGTGCAGGTGTCAGATTTCTGGTTCTAGTTTTCTTTACTGCCTCTTTCTTACCCCACTTGCCTCATACTTTAAGCTGCGGCTGTGCCCAGCTTCTTTCCCAGCTTCAATCTTACTGTTTGGTATGGCCTCTGTAATAGTTCAGCTTCAAGAAACACTCATTTCAAATGCCAGTGATATGCCTCAGCCAACTGAATCCCACGGGTGCGTTCACTCTCTGCTGCATTAGAACCCCTGGCCATCATATCTTGTCCCTCCAAATAAACCACTATGCATGGAGAATTTGAGAGTTATTCTTTGCTGACTGGTCTTATTTGCTTTTTCTCTGATCTGTTATATTTATAGTGGGAACTTCTATAAGTTTCTGCTTTGTGGATGGTATCTCTCTGGTTTCTAACTTGAAAATGAACTTCTCTTGTCTTTTATAACATGAACATTTCAATGGAAATCTGAGAATATAGGTCAGCCACCTGTACTCTGATTCAGACCTCTAATTTTTTTTCACATTAGCCTGTTGACTTGAATACAATAGACATTCCAAGTATAACTAATGACTGAGTGAAGAATGAATATAATCTTGAACTTAAAGGTTGGTGATGTATTATTCTTGCATATCTTAAAAGCTTTGAGGTTTGTTAATATTTCTAGGAACTTTAGATGGTAATAATGATGACCAAGCTCTAATAGGAAAAAAATGGAACCACTCTTGAAGTAAATTCAAATATTTATTTCTTCATTAGTAAAATAATTTTTGACTGCATTCCTTCAATGTAGTCCCTGTGTTAAGTACAATAGATACAAGGATGAATAAAATACGGCTCCTACCCTCCTGCGAAAACCACACTTTATAATAATATGATAATTAATTGGCAGCAACTGCTTTTTTTTCCTAGGTCAAATATCAGCATTTTGTGTGTGTGTGTGTGTGTGTGTGTGTGTGTGTGGTTTTTTGTTTTGTTTTGTTTTAATGGAAGTACTCAGAATAATGAAATGCCTTTTTCTCTCTGCAGTGGAAGTCTTATTTATTTGAATAAATCAATGAAGGAATTATTTTTACCAGGGGATTATAAGAGATTGGGAAAATGTTTATTTCACTAATCCTGGGGTAACAGAGCATTTCTTCTCTTCTACAATTCCTAGATTTAGTGAAGTCAGGCAAGTTAAATTGGACTGAATTTACAATTTCTTTAAGTATTTTTTGTTAAATACATATGATTTTTCAATTTATTAATAACAGGAAGCTGTGCAATTATATACTCATTTTAAGTATTACTATGTTCCTACCTATATATGTAAAAGAAAACAAAACATAACTACTTTCTGGAGGATAGGCATTTTATTTTTCAACTTTCTAAATGCTAGTCATTGCATATCACTAGTAGAAAATATTTTGCCAACTAGAAATAGAGACATGTATCCTTCAGAGCTAGGCATGTGAGTTTTATCAAATGCAGTGGACATCATTTAAGTGAGTCTGCCCAGCCTCATTTAACCTTTCTTTTGTGAAAATTATCCTGACTTCCTTATTCCATTGTGCCTTGATGAGGCTATTGAATGCAAGGGAATATGACTCAAACTACACTGATCAGACTTTGTTTCCTGAGAATTACGTTCCTCATAAGCCTGTTGTGAGGATTAAATGACTTAATGCATGGAAAGTACATAGAATCATTACTGACATGGGTAAGCAATATGTAAATGTGAATTTTTATTATTATTAAACAGAGTGAGAGAAAATTAGAAAGTGGTTTGAATTGGAACATTCTGTCCACATTGCCGTAACCATACTCTTAGTTCCCCTACCTTGATCCACCTTGTTCTTTTCTACAAAATCTGTCAGTTCTATGAGCTACCCTGTATTCTCCCAATAAATTAATTTTGATTCAAGTTTATTTTCTTTGTAATCCAAGAATCTTAATGGCTAAAAAGAACCCACACTAAAGCTCCAAACATTGGAAGTAAATAACATTTTAAAAATTTTTAAAAATTAAATTTATTGGGGGGATTTTGTTTAGTAAAATTATATAGGTTTTAAATGTACTCTTTTATGGTACATCATCTGTATATTGCATTGTGTGCCTATTACCAAAAGTCAAATCTTCTATCACATTTCAACTCCTACTCTTCACTACTTCCACCCCCCTCTCTGTGGGACTATGCTGTTGTCTATGAGTTTTTGTGTGTTTGTTTTTTTGTCTTCTTTGTTCATTTGTCGCTATCAGCTTTATGTCACACATATAAGTGAAATCATATTGTTTTTTACTTATTCTCTCTGATTCTTTTCACTTAGCATGACGATTTCAAGATCCATCCATGGCCAACAGATATATGAAAAGATGCTTAATTTCACTAGCCATTAAGGAAACTATAATGAGATACCACTTCACACCTGTTAATACATGGATGGCTATTATCAACAAGACTAGCAATAACAAGTTTTGGAGAGATTATGGAGAAAAAGGAACTCTCATGCACCTGCTGGTGGGAAAGTAAACTGGTTCAGCCACTATGGAAAACAGGATGGAGGTTCCTTGGAAAATTAAGAACAGAGTTACCATATGACCCAGCAACCTTTCTTCTGGGTAGCTACCTGAAAAATTTGAAAACATTTATTCACAAAGATATATGCACCCCTGTGTTCATTGCAGGATTATTCATGGTGTTCAAAACATGGAAGCAACCAAAGTGTTCTTCAATAGTTGATTAGATAAAGGAAATGTGGTACATGTATACAATAGAATATTGCCTAGTCATAAGAAAATATTAAATATTGCTTTTTGCAGCATTCTAAAAAATTTTAAATTATTTCTATTTACTTTGGAATGTGTTTTCTTATTCCTTCTATTGTTCTGGGAAATTATATCAAGCAAAATAATAAAATCATAGTAGGAACATGCAAAAGTTGGAACATGAAAAATGATAGAAATAACTAGACTTATAATAATATTAATTCTTAAAGAAAACTCATCATTACAATCATCAAAATCATATGCCAGAGATTATGCTTAGAGATTGACAGATTTAACTTATAATCTTTATAGCAAGTCTGCAAATAGTAATAACCCATTTTATAGTTTGAAAAGCTAAATGTTTGAGGCTTGTCCATTAGTTAGGGGCTAATGAGAATTCTAGCCCAGTTCTACTCACTACAAAGCCTGTATTCTCTCTATAGTGAAACACTTTTAGTTTTCTTAAATTGTGAAATTCTTTTTGTTTCCATGTTTGCAGTATTCTTTCTTTAAATATTTATTGAGTGCCATGTGGGTAAGGTCTTAATGAATGATGTAAATATAGCCTAGGCAGATAATGTTTTAAGAAGTGGGATGGCAAAATATGTAGAGGGAAATACTTTGTAGATTATTTATATTAAATCTAAAATATGTCTACTAGTTAAGAGCAAGGGAAATAACTCTTTCTACTTTTTGTTCAAGATAATCCACTCACAACTTATTTCAATTCACAAAAATCTTATTTCTCCTCATTATCCTAATCCCAATCTCTTCTACCCACCTAATATATATTTATACTGTGGTGTGTTTAGAAAGCTTTTTAAGTTCTAGAGAATTTTAGTTTACTTAATTTGAAGGCATTGCTATGCAGTAAGAATGTAAAGAGTGTCACTTGATAAAGAGAGATGGAAATTTCTAGAAACTGAATAGAGTTCCAAATATACCACTCCTGCTGTATAGGGCCAGAGATGAATAGCCACAATCCCTCAGTCTCAAACTATATACTATCCCTGTTCAGCAATAGAAGAGAAGAGGTTAAACAAGTTGCCCTGTTGACAGTAGAGTTTACTTAGTTTTTACAGAAGAAAATTTTTATGTGTTTAGAGATATCAATGTTTGCTTTCCATGTAATGGAAAAAAACCCATAAAGGTAAAGAGTAGACACTCTGACAGCTGAAATACCAAAGAAGCATAGTTAGGTTCTGGTTCTACCCAGGCTGGAAGATTTTGACTTTTCAAATACATTACTAATGATTCATTTTATTTTTAAGGGTTGGTCTATGTGAGGTTTTATGTGAAAAATCTGTGCTATTGGGGAGATTGTAATATTTTTGTGAAAAATTAAAATGGTGCAAAGATTGAAGTTAGAAAGTATGAATGCCTAAATAAGTGATTGAGAACAAAACAGGCTAAGCAATACCTAAGTGAGAGCTTTTATTATCATTAAACAGAGTGGCAGAAGGTGAGAACAAGGTTAGAGTTGGAATAGTCTGACCACCACTGTCAGCTTCTTTTTTTAAAAAAATATATTTTTTATTGCTTAAGATATTACATATGTGTCCTTGTACCCACATTACCCTCTACCCGCCCCCGGTCATGTCCTCCCCTCCCCCCCATTGTCCGTGTTCATTGGTTAGGCCTATATGCCTGCTCACTGTCAGCTTCTTGAAGAAACCCAACAAAAGCAACAATAACCTTTGCTTTTCTCATAGCTCATCTTGATACAATAAAATAACCAGTCTCCTTTATATTTTCAAACCCTTTTTTTTTGGTGGTGGGTGGAGACCAATTGCTTCATAATAGAAAAACAAGTTATGGCTAGTGTTATGTTTCTTGTTCTGTCTTAATGTCTTTGAACTCCTGAGGGTGCTAGCCAGGAGTCTCCCTGAGCTCCTATGGGAGAACGAGTTCTGTGTGTCCACAATGGGAGCCTGGATGAATGTTAGAGTATCACGGAAGCACCACCAACAGATCTTTGGATTAGAGATCCCTCAAGCTGGAGGTGAATTAACTGGGAGGCTTGGTCACTCAGAGCACCTCCCCAAACCCACAGCATCCCAGGTCAGTGGTTCCAAACCTGATGAGGTTTTAAAAAAATGCAGACTCCGGGGTCCCAGCCAAACATTCCACACTAGCATATCCAAGAGCAGGTCCTGGAAATCTGCCTACTTAACAAGTAATTTTAAGGCCAGCTAGGATTCCGAGCTCCATGCTAAGTCTTTGGTGAGGAAGAAACGACCTTTCCTCCTCACCCCACCAGCAGGATTGATGCTGTGCATGGCACCAGAACAGGCGCTAATATATTCAGAAAGATTAAAGCCTGTGTTTGGGGGAAGCTGCTCAGTCCATCCACCTTTTAAAAGACTTTATCCACCTCTCCTGAATTGCCAGCTTGACAATGCAGGAATCTGAATCTGAGATTTTCATCCTCTTTCCCATTTTCTGACATGGCTTTGTCCTGGCCAAATATTAGGTGGCTAGAAAAGTGACTATGTACCTTAAAAATAATATTGATGTATGATAATTTCAGTAATTAGTGGAGGGTCCAAAAAATAGAACTTTACCTATTGAAGTGCCAAAACTTTTTTTAAAAGTATTAAAACTCTTCTGTTTTCTGAAAGTATTGAACATCATATTTTCTGATGATTCAGAATTGTCATTATATGATTTATTTTACTGTGGAGTTGTTGAAGGAGATAGATCATTTTCTCCTGCAGTTTTTATTTTGTGTTGTTATTTTGGTTTTGGTTTCCCTGTGTGGTACCATTAACTCTGCCCCTTCTTTGAGAGCCAGCTGTCAGTATATTTGCCTGGGCAGTACACACCCCATTCATTCTTCTGTTTCTAATCTTTGTGGCTGCAGTACCAAATAACCAAACTGCCTAGAACTACATCTTTATTAGAGTGAGCCAAACTCTGGGCAAAGGCCTGGCAATCTGTGCTGGGGGTAACCGTCCCAGCTTTGGGAGATGAATGTCATGATGTGTGTTCCTGCTGCCCAAAATATTTTGTTTTTTTACTTTGTTACTTTGGTTGTGTTTCAGAAGACTCTGAGTTGTTGGAATGGTTGGTGCTGAATAACTGAAGAGATCTTGTCTATAGCATAGCACTCAGAGTGAGCATCTGTCCATGTGTGTCAGCATATTCATGTTTAACATGCTCAAACTGAAAGGAAAGGACGAAATGTACAGTTGGAATGCAGAACAAACACAGTCAGAACATTGCTTTTTCTTTTCCTCTCAGGACATCAGCAATGCGGGGTCTGGGCTGTAGCAGGAAGGGGACTTGACTTCTCTCCTTTGTTATTTTACTTTACCCCTAGAAAAATCACTTGGCAGAGCTGTCATAGTCACACAAATCCTTGCCTGCTTGGTGGCTTAGGAAAATGCAAACTTTTTTTTCCTTCTTCTTTTTTTTTTTTTCTTATGAGCTGATAATCAGGGCAAAGAAAAGCACCTGCAGGGTTATCTTATGGAAGTAAAGAAGGGCTAATGCGCAATCTCCAGAGAAAACCACTACCACCCTGGCTGCATTCCTGGGCCAGGTGTGTGGTGCCACAGCACAGCTGTGGGCAGAGACACACTACTTGGGTACAAGAGGAAGGACGTCCTTGCCTTACAGGCCTGGCCCACAGTACCTCCTTGGTGGCAGCAGGCAGGGCCACCACTTAGAGGGAGCATATTTACCAAAGGAAGTTATTGATCTGTATACCCTTGAGGTTAGTGAGAAGAGTTTACCTCCTAGGTTTCTGCTCTTTCCCATTAACACTGTAAATACACTTAAATGGTAGCCATCACCAAGCGTTCTTGGCTTCTCCTTTATTTTAGATTTTTTTCTACCAATCTTACTTTTCTCTCTCTCTCTCTTTTATCCTCTATTTCTCTCTCCTTTGCTCCTTATCCCTTTTGGACTTATTCTGAATGTATATTTCATTTACTTAGTTGATCACTTGATGCACATTGGTGGAGTGTAAAGAAAGAGAAAACTGTTTTAATGACTTATAAGACTTTTAGTGTCTGCAGTCAGCATGGTTCAGCTGAACTAAATGGAATGTTATCCATGGTGAGGAGTGGAATGATCAGGCTTTTGTGCCAAAGGGATATAAAACATGTGTTAGATATGTGGACATGTTTAAAGCAGTTATTTCAAATTCTGATCCTGAATTTATCATTACTCATCAGTTTACAAGATAGAATAAGAATATAACAGAACAAGTGGCAAAATGGGATAAAACTTTAAGACATAAAAATAAAACCATATAGAAATGGGTTAGAATGAAAAGATGCTTAATAATTAAGCTAAATTTAATGTTTATTTGTAATGTTAGTGACTATTTTTTATTTTTTTGTTAGTGACTATTTTTTAAAATAATTAAGCAATGATTTTAGCTTTTAACAATGATTCACAATGAAATAATTGTAATGTGCCAACTTGTACATATGCATATTCTAGTATTATCAATAAGAGAAAAGTTTGGAACCTTTGCAAACGAGGCGTTTTGTTTTTCAAATGTAGAGTTAATATATGGCTTTTAAAATTTGTTGTCAGATTTATTGTGAAAAATTATTGCCTGCTTACACTTTTAACATTTTCTACTCTGTGGGCTTCCATCATTTATTGGTGGAAGAAGATTCAGATTCCTGTTTGGGCTTCTCTGCCTTATAAAAGTAATTGTAGCTGTTTGTTGAGAAAAGTTGACCTCATAACCCTTCATCAATTTTTCCAGAAACTACATATTTACCTTTGTCACATAGCTGCCATATGCCATTTTAACATGCATCATTCCAGATTTGTTTTTCACAGGGTAAGGTTTAGAGACAAGGATAAAATGACATTGACTGTAAAAGAAGAAAGTATTGTTAAAGAAATATTCAAAGCACACCTTCATAATTTATAGTTTGATATTATAGTACTTGTAATTCATTTGCAATTTTGTTATAATCCTTAGGTAGACATGTCTTTCTGAAGCTACATGTAGAATAGGCATGAAGAGTATAGTTTGCTCATCAAGGGATTCTGAAGTATGATTGCTGAGTTCCATTCTGGTATTACCCTTAGTTGTATAATCTTGAAAAATTATTTAAATTCTTTGTGCCTTATTTATCTCCTTTAAAAAGAGGAAGTAATAAAACTACTTTATTTATAGGATTATTAAAAAACCATACATAATCAATTTAAAGTATGTGGCTCAGTACCCAGCATGTGGTAAAGATGTAACAAATGTCTTATAACTACCACTTAGGTTGTCCTAGCTGTAATTAATTTCTGTATAAACTCTGACAAACTAAAAACACTTCCAAAATTGACTGAAAAGCCAGTCATCTTTGAAAGAAGCCTACCAGTGACGTAAAAGTTAGGTTGATTAAACACAATAAACAAAGCAAAGCAATAAAAATCTTTCAGGCACTCAATAAATATTTGTTGTATTAAAGAGAATTGAGTATTAGGCATTAGGAACTCATAGCTCCATAGACTTTCTGAGTTGGTGTTGGAAATTTAAGTAAATATCATCTTTTCCATCTGTCTCATTCAGTGATGTTATCTCCATGGAATGGATCTTCACCCTCAGGCTCAGGATGTGACCACTTTGGCTACAACCACATTCCAATCAGGAAAAAATGGGGAGTACCCAAAGCAACATGGTGCATCCCTCCTGCAGCTGCTTCCCCTTTTAGGAGCTCTTTTGAATACATTAGCAGCAACTTCTACTTATTGGCCAGAACTGTATCACATGCTCAATTCTAATGTAAGGTAGGCAACTGGCAATCTGTATTAATAATATCCCTTTCTAAAATGTGCCCTCCTCTATTTCAACTCAGTTTAGATATGGGATGATGCTGAAAAGTAGAGTGGAGCTACATCTGTCTCAGAAAACCTGACTTCTAGAAAATGGTACTGATTAACTTAATATCAGAGAAAACATACAGAACAGTCCTTACTGGGGCAGAGCTTTTTCTGTCCAACTCATTTGAACTCAGAGCCAATAATCTTAATGTTTACCAAGGCTTCCTACCTGTTGAAAGTTGAAAGCCTGTTCTTTCCTGGACTGTTTTCTGTTTTGCACTATAGATGTAGTAGGTCCATAAACCAGCTTCCCAGTGAGCTAATTTCTTCATAAGGGAATGATTTACCAAAATGCCTATGAGTCAGTAGCATAGTTGTAAAGTCATTTTAGGAAGGTGTAAGTCAATTAATGAAGTTCTTAATGACTTAAGAAAAATTTCTAGAGTACAGAGTCATTTTTTTATTGTTTAAAGTATGTATTACATATGTCTTCTTTTTCCCCAATTGACACCCCCCCCCACTCCCACCCCTGAGGCCAGGCCCCCACTGCCCCAGTGTCTGTGTCCATTGGTTATGCTTATATGCATTCATACAAGTCCTTTGGTTGATCTCTAACCTCCACTCCCCTACCCCTTATCTCTGATCTATTTTTGTTCATTAGTTTATGTTGATCATTATATCCCACATATGAGTGAGATCATGTGATATTTATCTGACTGGCTTATTTCACTTAGCGTACTGCTCTCCAGTTCCTCCATGTTATTGCAAATGGTAAAAGTTCCTTCTTTTTATAGCAGCATAGTATTCCATTGTGTTAGATATACCACAGGGTTCTAATCCACTCATTTGCTGATGGGCATTTAGGCTGTTTCCAAATCTTAGCTACTGTAAATTGTGCTGCTATAAATATAGGGGTACAGATGTACCACAGTTTTCTAATCCACTCATCTGCTGATGGGCACTTAGGCTGTTTCCACATCTTAGCTATTGTAAATTGTGCTGCTATGAACATAGGGGTGCATATATCCTTTCTGATCGGTGGTTCTGGTTTCTTGAGATATATTCCCAGAAGTGGGATTATTGGGTCAAATGGGAGTTTCATTTTTAATTTTTTGAGGAAACTCCATACTGTTTTCCAAGTGACTGCACCATTTTGCGTTCCCACCAGCAGTGCATGAGGGTTCCCTTTTCTCCACATCCTCGCCAGCACTTGGTGATTGTTGATTTGTTGATGATAGCCATTCTGACAAGTGTGAGATGGTACCTTACTGTTGTTTTGATTTGCATGTCTCGGTTGGTTAGTGACTTTGAGCATGTTTTCATATGTCTCTCAGCCTTCTTAGAGTACAGAGTCTTGTTGGGATGGATGAAACCTAGAAAATGCATCTACTTTGTTGTTAATTTCTCTTTCTGTCCAAAGGATTTCAGGTTTAACTGGAAGGGGTGGGGGGAGGGGGAGAGCACAGTAGTACTCTTGGTGAAAAACTATAAGTAAAACCAAAGAAAATGCATAGTTACTCTACAAGGAGTCATGGAAACTTGGATCTGGTCTCTAAAAGTGAGAGATGAAATATGAAGATTAACTGTCATCACAGACACCAATCAATATACACATTCTTCTACAGAGAACCCAGACCTAGCTAGCCCAACTGTGGCTCATAGCCAGATGTTAGTGGTGGTAACAATCAAAGGCTTAGACTCATTGCCTAAGTCTAATGAATGCAGCTAATATGATTAGTAACTAACTTTATACAACAATAAAAATCTGGAGAAAAGGCTTAGTTGATTGATTCTCTGGGCTCTTTAGACAAGGAATGGTCTTAGCACCAAGAATGCTGACATTTAACCTCACATAGAGGCCAAATTAAACAGTATACCCATCCTCTTGTTTTCTCCTTTACTTTCATGTTAGAGTTGAAATCCTATAACCTCTTATCAATCTGATTTCTCAAACACCCATCTTTCTGAACTAGGTAGGCATGGAGTGTAAGACTGCAATCCAGGAATAGGTGGAAGAATGCAAGTTGTGTCTTGTCTTCCCATACTCTTACTTAACAGAATTTTATCTGATCGTCACTGAAGACTTCTCTAAATATGGTCAAAAATATGGTTACTGATTTTGTAAAGGCAACGGTAACTTTGATGACTCATTTATTCATGTATTTAATGAATATTACTCATTTACTTAGTATGTACTATATTCTTGGCATTGTAGTAAGTTCTGACAATGCAAAAATCTATGAGAAACTGTTTCTGCCCTCATAAAGCTTATGATTAAGTAATTATTGATAATTTACCTTTGTACTATATTTTGGTTCTTCAAGTATGCAGCATTATAATAAAACTCTAAGAAAATCTCAAGGGAGATAGAGTAGGTATTAATAGTTCCATTTTAATACTGAAGAAATTGAGACATATAGAGTCTAAGCAATATATCTAGATTGAACAGAAAGTTAACTAGTAGAGAGAGGTAATTGTCAATTCTTGGTAAGTTTTATATTTTAATGTAATGAGTTATTTATATATTAATTTATCATAAGAACTTTAGGTGGTGGATGTTTGTTTTTAACAACTTTCAGTAATAATAATCTATTGAAAGATTACAATGAATTCCTGAAATGCAGTATTTCATCCAGTTGATTCATGCACTGCAGAGCTGAACTACTGATAAAATAAAATGAAAAGAAATAGCGATTGAATCTGTTGGTTGTTAAACCTATTTTGTGGTCAAAATTCTAGTGGTCTCAGAATGACTGGAGTCTGACAGTTATGGCTTGACTACTGTCATATGGCAGCTGTAATGGACTTGATAAAGAAATACAGGAAGTGTGTATTTCAAAGCAGCAAATCATACTTAAAGGGTTACTTAAGAAAATGGAATTATGTTTTCTATATTCTTAAATGAATCAGATAAACTTTTTCTTTTTAAATAACCAAAATACTTTTTTTCTTTAACCTTCTTTCCACAACTTTCATTTCTTATTTCAAAGTATATTTTGTGGTAGTTACTATCGCTCTTAACATAGTCCACTGTGAGAAACTTAATCTCTCCAGGATTAAAAACACGGAAAATATGAACATGGTCAGTAAATGTTATTTCTCTTTATAGGAGGCAGAGAGTGTCTGGACCAGTGATTCTGAAGTCTGGTATATACTGGGGCCACCTGGGAGCTTGTTAAATGTGCTGCTGCTGGGACCCTGAGTTACCCAGAATCAGAATCTTTGAAAGTGGGTCCCAGGCATTGGCATTATTTTTAAATATCCCTAAGTGATTCTCATGTGCAGCCAGGGTTGAGAATAGCTACAAATTCCTACTTCTAATGGAAAGCAAAGTAATCAAAGTAAGCTAATTGATACTAAAATGTGAACAGCGTATAATGTCATTTGAATTTCCTAAATTAGTACCTAAGGAAGATTCTGGTCAGTGTGACAAAGTGAAATGAAGACATTTAGGCAAGGGCAGAAGATACTCAAGCAGGAGAGTCTTCTATATTCCTTAAATGTCAACACTGGGATGGCTAGCCCATCTAGCATAGATTACTGCTTTATTTATGCGGCCCTGGCTTTGAATTCAGCCTCCTGAAATCAACTGTTTTAAATACTTATCTGATGCCTATATTTGAGATGTTTTTTCTAAAACTGAAATTGTAGGAATGTAAATATGTTTGATTGCCTAGAGCCTTGTTTGTACATCTGTCTTTGTCCCTTTGTCATTAAAGCTATGCCTTTGTTAATCAGTGGGATATTAGAGCATTTGAAACTTTATTGTTTTGTTTTGTTTTTAGGTATTTTTGGCTAAAACAGAAAGGGTAGGTTTCAAATTATCCAAATATTTCTCCAATTTTCTAGTTACTTAGAGTGTATGCTCCTATTTATTACATTTCTCTGTGTGTTAACCTCAACACATACATATTCATGGTTGGTATGCCTATATTCTTCTTTTATGGGTATATAGTAATGCCTATTACATTTGTCAAATTCTTCAGTATAAGGTGTCTGAGCAATGGGGTCAAAGAAAGCAGAATTTACATCCTGGTTTAGCTTCCTTACCAGTTGTGTGAACTTAGACAAATATTAACCTCTCCAAGTGTAAATTTCTTTATCTGTAAAATAGGAATAAAAATAGTTCTTGTTTCTTAATCTTGTTGTAGAGTTCAAAAAATATAATGTATGTAAAGTACATGGCACTGTGCCTGGTACAGAAGTACTAGATATTATTATCATTTTTGCTACTATTTTTTTAAATGAAATCTTTATTGTTCAGATTATTACAGTTGTTCCCCCCCCCTCCATAGCTCCCCTCCACCCGGTTCCCACCCCACCCTCTGCCCTTACCCTTCCCCCCCT
>NW_006299705.1:17225765-17227306 GCF_000327345.1 Myotis davidii
GTAATATGCAAATTAACCTTCACGCCATCACAAAGATGGCGGTGCCCATAGCCACAAGATGGTGGCACCCAGTCCTCTGAGCCCCGCCAGAGTCCTCCAGTTCTGGAGGGCGGCCACTGAGAGCGGGCAGCATGAGAAGCCTGGCGGAATACTTGCTTCGTCACCACAGCAAGTCCAATAACAATTGGCTCCAAAACAGCCTGTTTCTTGGCAAGTCCGGGCAGGAGGGGGTCCTGAGAGCTCTTCTGCTGGATGCTCAGGAAACAGTGCTGATGCCACCGTGGGAGCCACTGGGGAGGGGGCGGTAACTGCCGCTGCGGAGCCAGAGCAGAGGAGGCAGGGGAACCAGAGCGGAGGAGGCAGGCTGCAATGGGAGCTGGAGTGGAGGAGGCGGGGGAGCCAGAGCAGAGGAGGTGGGGGAGCCAGAGTGGAGGAGGCAGGGCTGCCTCTGCTCCCACAGGGGTAGTGGGTGAGCTGCAGTTCAGAAGCCTCCGGGAGTGGTGGCGCCAGGCCATCCAGTGCTGCATCCAGTCCCTCAGGCATGCCCGTCAGTTCTGCAATGCCAAGTGCCCGCAGCTGTCCTGCCAGAAGATGAGATAGGTTGTGCAGCACACCAAGGGCTGCCAGCACAAGACCAATGGAGGTTACGGAGTGTGCAAGCAGTTCATGGCCCTTTGCTGCTACCATGCCAAACACTGTCAAAAAACACATGCCCCATTCCCTACTACCTCAACATCAAGCAGAAGCTCAGCCAGCAGAAGATACAGCACCACCGGCAGCACGGGTAGCTCATGCACCAGCGGATGCCACCATCAACACCCGCATTGTGCCTCAGCCGAGTCTGCCTTCCCTACCTTCAGTACCACCCTGACCCCCGCACACTGCATCCCAGCACACCCTGGACACCACAGCCCCAACTATGCCCCAGACCTTGCCTGTGAGCATGTCACTAGCCGACTTTTCCAGCATGGCCAGAACTCAGCCCCCCACCACAGTGTGCACTGGGAAGCCCACTAACCAGGTGCCAGCCCCACTGCCCACCGCTCAGGCCCACCTGCAGCAGTCGAGGCGCCCGGCAGATTGCACGTGAGCTGCAGCAGCAACAGCACTTGTAGTGGGTAAGCACCAACAATGGTATGTCCCTGAGGCACAGTGACCCCTGAGAGCCAGATGGCCCCCATGGGCCTGAATGTGACCCAACCAGGTCAGTGGGCCTGTTATTCTGTCCCCCAAGACCCGGCAGTGGCAGCCAACACCCATCCCCCAGCAACAGTCAATGTGAGGCATGCCCAGACCGGTGATGTCTATGCAGACCCAAGTGCAGCCACCTCAGAACATCTCTCCAGGTACCCTATAGGACCAGCTGCGGACCCTGAAGTCTCCCAGGTCCCTCAGCAGCAGCCTGTGCCAAACCCTCAGCTGATGGCAGCTCTTATCAAATTGCACACAGCCAAGTAAGTGGCCAGCCAGCCCGGCCTTCAGCTGTAGTCCAGTGTGCTGAATCTGAATGCCATGCAAGCCAGCGGCCCCAACCTGCTGTC
>NW_006299705.1:17227696-17237143 GCF_000327345.1 Myotis davidii
GTGGTCATCTTTGGAGTCCTTTTGTGTGGGGTTCTCTGCACTTCCTGGACTTGTATGTCTATTTCTTTCACCAGATAGGGGAAGTTTTCTGTCATTATTTCTTCAAATAGGTTGTCAATATCTTGCTCTCTCTCTTCTTCTGACACCCCTATAATTCAGGTGTTGGTATGCTTGAAGTTGTCCCAGAGGCTCTTTACACTATATTCATTTTTTGGATCTTTTTTCGTTTTGCTTTTCTGGTTGGGTGTTTTTTACTTCTTCGTACTTCAAATCTTTGACTTGATTCTTGCAATCCTCTAGTCTGCTGTTGGAACTCTGTATAATATTCTTAATTTCAGTCAATGTATGCTTAATTTCTAGTTGGTGCTTTTTCATATCCTCAAGGGTCTCACTAGATTTCTTGATGGTCTCACTAGATTTATCAGCTGTTTCCAGAAAATTGTAGAAAAACCTTTTAAGTGTGGTTCTGAACTCTATATCCAATAGTTTGCTTTCCTCCATTTCTGTCATTTTTGACCTGTTTCTTTGTCTCCACATTTTTTATGCTTCCCTGTGTTGATAGAGTGGCTTTCTGTGCTAGGTGTCCTATAGGGTCCAGTGGCTCAACCTCCCCAATTACCTGAGGTGGACACTCTTGGTGCACCCCTTTGTGGGCTTTGTGCACAGTCTTGTAGTTAAGCCTTGATTGTTGTAGGTATCACTGGGAAGAACTTACCTCCAGGCCAATTGGCTGTGAGAAGCAGCTGTGTCTATGGTGGGAGAACTTCTGTCCTGGAGACACCCCTCCGGGGCAAGACTTACTTCAGTGGGGCTTTGGTGCTCACTGAGTCTGCCCTCTGAGTGTGTCCTTTATGGATCTGAGGAGTTGTAATCCGGATGGTCCCACTCTGACCAGTGGGTACACTGGCTCTTGGATCTCTAAGGAGGTGCTAATTTAGCCTCTGCTTGAGGCTACCCAGCAGGAGCTATGGAGAGATCTGCAGATTCCTCTTCTTTGTTTGGGGTTTGCTGGTGCCCAGATGAGGCCAAGCTGTGAAGCAATGCAAGTTGCTGTGGGGCCTTGGATGTTCTGGATCTCTCTTCTTTTGGATGTTCTAGATCTCTCTGACCCAGCTGCAGTTTGTTAGGTAATTTTAGATTGCAAAGGGCCAGGCCATTCATATGCAAAAGCCTCTGCACACAGCTTGGGTGGGATGGGGTCTCAGGGGATCAACAGTGCGAAGCAAACAGTTATGGCTTATCCTCTCCTGCCCTAAGAGGCCCTGGGTCTCAGTGTCCCATGTTAATCACTGTAAGCACCTCTGAGAGAAAGCCGCCCTCAAGTTCTGCCCAATGCCAGACAGTCCAGTTTCTCCCCATATGTGTCTGGGTCCCCAGAGACTGGCCAGAACTGGAGTTCTGAGTAGTCGGGAGCTTGAGACTCCCTCCCAAAAAAGACAGCCTCATCCTCAGTTGCCAGCCCTTTCCACGTGCACCTCCGTACCACTGCACTTCACTTCCGCACCTCCTCTGAGTCTTAGTGTGCTTTTCTCTTTCCTTCTAGTTGCAGAATTTCCACTCAGCCAGCCTTCCTGTGGTCCTGGATGATGTCCGTTTTGTCTTTTAGTTGTATTTTTGAAGTGGTTGTGTGAGGCAACAATTTTAGATGTTTACGTATGCAGCCTTCTTGGTTTCCCTCTTTGCTACTATTCTTATGCAATTTTTTTTTATTTTGGAGGGGGGAAGGTTGAAGAAAAATGAATAATTGCTTTGGAGATTAAGGATTTTCCAATGGAAGAAGTTGCATTTGTTCCTATTGCAAGTATTTGAAATGTAATAATTTGATATCTAAAATCTAAAATCAAGAGCAATGACAGCATATTTGATCTCAAAGAAAGGCTATTAATTCAGGGTAAGAGTTTATTCTCACCTCTTCTCTCCTATACTGTGCATGTTTTCTCACTGCTAAACCTTTTCAGTTATTCATGATCTTCATTAGAATTTTTAGGCAAAATAAAATGCATTTCATTGTAGATTATATTGCAAGCATCAAATGATTAAAAAATAAAATTCATTTTTCTACCATGAGCTTAAGGTATCATGTGTCATATTGTGGGGGTTGGTAGGAGAAGAGAGTAAAAATCAGGCATATATCAGAAAAAACTCTCAGTGGGGCTGATGAACTGAACTTGATAGATGCTGCTTTATATGTGTCAAAATAAATGCAGGAAACAGCTTTTGCTGAAAAGTTTGGAATGTTGTGGTAACTGATATTTAAGTGAAGGAATGTTACAATTGGAAGAGCTGACCTAAAATTCTTTCCAAAACCATCAATTGTATTTATTAAACTTACTGAAGAGAAGAAAAGTGACAAGAAAAGGCATGCATTATTTATTTATTTGACTAGGTACTCAGAGTTCTTTTCCTTGGTAGAGCAACACAGTGGACGGATTTTATTATGCTCAGCTTATGTGTTTGCCTTGTTTAAAATTGTTTACATATTTACCGGCGAGGCACTAATGAAAATAAATCGGCCCAGAAGACTTTTATCTCCCTGTCTGTGGAACACTGTGAATGTTGCATTTTTAACAGATGATGATCACAGTTGTTTTTAGGATTCCTGAATGAAGTCATGAAGTCTTAAAAATTTTGGATCCCATAGTTTTGACTCAAGTTACAATTTGAGTAACTGCTTTATGGAAAAGGGCCTGGTCTAATTTTGAGCCTGTGGCTTCATTCTCATAAGTTGGAGGCTAATTTCCTAAGTATAATATTTATAAGCCCCATAGTTAAGACAATGCTTAGACTTACTTAAGTTGTGAGGAAATAGATACATACATCCAGGTCATATTAGGGCACTGTGTTTCGAATCAGGTGTCCTCTACTACACTTTTGCACTTAAGTGTGCTGCAAATAAAGACTTCAGGGCCCTTTTCTAAATAGAATTAAACTTTTTTTTTTTTTGAGCAAGATTTCTAAGATACTTAAATGTGCAAGTAGACATTATGACTAATCATTCAGCATTTCCCAGACTATTATCAGGCAGTCTCTATTTTAATCTCTCAGAACCCTGTTTCTCAAAACACAGTTAGAAAAAAGCTGCATGGAGTAATAGGATTCCTTATAAGTACACTACTGGTAGCCAGTCCCTCTGGACCCTGGTCTTCCAAAAGCTCATCACTATGTCTGATTCAAGAGCTCATGACCTTCTCTGTGCTACTTGTATTTGTACTTCCTGAGAAAGGCTTCAGTGGAGTTTATTGGCCAGTATGCAATATGGGGCACTCTTATTGGTCTGTCTTATACCAAGGTGTCCAGAACAGTTTGGCCTTTATACATGATCCTTTGGCCTTAGCACAGATTCCTGGGGTACATAGTTGCGGCCAAGATAGTAATATGAAATGGCCCAAACAACATAATTTTATGCTGTTTTGTTTTTTTTTTTAGATGGACGCTATGACAGGTAATCATAAGGACTATTCTCCTTAGGCAGCATCCATCTTTCTGTAAGATATTCATTCATTCACTCATTCATTCATTCAGCAAGCAGTATTGGATACAAAACATTATGTATTGAGCATCATGTTAGACTATGGGGATACAAACATGAATAAAATATCATCCCAGTTCTCAAGCAACTTTTGGGTCATTTAAACAGTTCATATAATGTTGGTTCTTGCTTGCTTCATAAGATATTGTTCGATATAAAACCAGCTGCTTCATTTCTGAAAGCCAGTATGAGTGATTTTAATATATAAATATATTCTTGTTATTTTCCTGCTCCTCTTTGATCTTATATTTGGTCTAAATGTTCTGCAGTAATCTCCACAGAAACCAGCATCAGACAGTGCTGGCAGAGGCATGGGGGCCAAAGAATGCAGTATTCGTTAGTTGTTTAATTGATAACAAGGGCAGATTTTGGCCTCTTTCCCATGCAGGAGACATGATGCAAGTCTGCATGATGTCATCCCATTTTTCCTTGTGTATTCTCAGGACAGGAAACCCAAATAGCACTAGACTGATTGTGGGGCAGGAAAGGGACATGGCAGCAGCATTCCCAGCACTGCCAGAAGGAACACATCTGCAGCAGTTTTGTGGGTCTTTGCTGTCTGCAGAATGTTCCTTTTTGTGCTCAGGTGCAGGTCTTGATTTTAAAAAAACACACAACACACTTCCAGGGCAAGAAAAAATTAATTTGTTCTCTTATTAATTTGTGAGTTTAGAAGGATCCTGGGCTCATGGCTTACTGAGTTCAATACTGCCAGTATAGAGAGATCCCTGTAGCTATTGTTTTCTAATTAAGTATGTTGTAAATTATATGCAAGAACATCAGCAGGTTAAACATCTAGTTTGGGTTTTAAAAAAGGAAAGCTTTCCATCTGAGAAATGGAAATATATCTTTTAAAGTGTATATCACAGTTAAAGAAAGTTGGGATATCTTGGGGTAGGAAGGATAAAAGGCAAGATTACTGAAGTTAGTGCTGGCGCTGACACCAGTTGCTAAAAACATTGTTTAGGATTGTTTTTCATTCATAGCCAGACAGAAATGGTGAAAACACTCTTCCTGGGCTTTCTCATAAGAACCCTACCATTTATCCCTCTTCTGGTTAGTGTTCTGCAAAGCAGTGACCTCTTGTGTTGCTCTTTATTGATTCATTGGGTAAGTGCTAACCCCAGAACTAAGTGATAGCATCACTTTTTCTTGGATCAGTTCTTTGTTCATCTGTTTTCACAATTCTCTGAAGGCTGACTCACCATGTGGAAGGCAATGTGGAAGCCACCTGGGGAAATGCTGCAGTGCACAAGGCACACTCCCCGTATCCACTGACAGGTCACAACTAAACGTAATACAAACGTGTGTGGTACATTCCATGCAAGTGGTATACAAGAAGTTGGAACAGCTTTGTAGTATATGATCATGTGTAGGCAGATTCTGGCCTCTGATGGATCAGTGTGAATCAATTTATAAATATAGTGTGTGAGGACCCTGAGCAACATCATGGCACCCTCATTTTTTATAAACACACAACTCATGTTATTGTATGTTTTCAGCATTTTACAACTTCCATGTACCCTTGAAGCAAAGGCCACAACACCATAGTTTTGGTTCCTTTTGGACAGTTTACCTTCTGGGAACATAAGTAGGTATCTGGTATATTATAGGCCATCACCAGCCCCTGTAGTCAAGGGTCTAGTCTGGTGCTCAGTGTTTCAGAGATAGGTCTAAGACATGCCTGGCTCTAAAGCAAATTTTTCTTTGATTTACAATAATATTTTGATGCTTCAATAAAGGAGCTATATTTTATTACATATTGCTTGCATTTATTTAAAATTCACTTACCATATACCATGACTTTTAAGACACAATTTTTTTTTTTTTACATTTTTGAAATCAGAATGTGTTTTATAGTCAATGTCATGCCATCATTTATTTGGCAGCGTTCCTCCTCATCCTTTAAAAAAATCTTTAAAGACACATGCCTCTACTAGGGGAGCTTGAAACCACCACACCTTTTTTTTTTTTTTGTAAGTGATACATTAAAAGAATTCAAGGATTCATGCCATTTGGGTGCTATATCTGTGAGAAAACAAGGGCATCTTATCTTATAGCTTGGCATATTATTGTATCTTCTTTGTGAAAGAGGGAACAATAGCATAGATAGATCTGGGATAAAATTGGTCCATGAATGTGGAATGTTTTATAATGAGTTCATCTAACATTCAGTTAATGCCACAAAGTATATATTCTCCCACTATGCACTATGCCCATGGACATATTTGAGAAATATATCAGGTAGAAAAAAGACACTTCCATATGATAAGCTAAATGACTATGAGAGCTGTTAAATGAAAAATACCACATGATAGGGTCAAACAGTCTAAATCTTGAATAGGAGGGGCTTATTTTGGACTGAGAAAAGTTAATGTAAGGTATGAGAGGTGGACCGGCTTTTGGAAGCAATGAAGGATTTGGATAAGAAGAAATGGAGAAGAGGGAAAATATGTTTTCTTCTCAAAATTTTTTTAAATATCTATCTCAATAGACACAGTCATAGATGAATTCAAAGTGAATGTGTATTTCTAGGCTCCTAACATGCATTTGAAAATACATTTATGAAATTGGCTGTTTTACTAAGAACCAATTAGAATATATCTGCTTTTCTAGGAATTTTGAACATTTTTCGCTAACTTGGGGTGGCAAAAGAAGACAGCAAAGTAATGACTAGTCATGTTTGAGATAGCACAGGAAGGGTCAGCTGGGCAGATTTAACTCAAAAGAGGTTTTAAAGAGACCGCTATTTTAGACCTGAATGTGAAGTGAGTACTAGTATAACCCATGTCTCAGAAAGCAGACTTAAACTGGCTACATGACAAAGCTATTCTTACCTGAAACAAGCTAGACAAGGCCACACTTGGATTATTTAACAGATAATTATGAGGTCTTTTAAATAAACAAGTCATAATTTGGGAAGATAATCTTAGCTTCCTTTGGGATTATGCCACTTATGTTTCAAATCACAATGAACCCCTTGTTTCATGGGCTGTGCTACATGTAAGATTTAGTTGAAGGCCCGTTTTCAACTAAATTTTATTTTAAATGGGCAAGACTTTCCCTTTGCCTCCTCATTTTTTTTCTTCCTTCCTTCTAACACTTTAAAGCTCAGTTTGAGTATTACAGAACAGTTTATCAATAATATTTGATGTAATTTTTTGCAATTGCAGTGCAGTTCTAAGCTTTTAAATTAAGTGATGGAGACCCACTTTGCAATCACAAACACCAACTCATCTTGCTTATTCAAAATTATTTTCTTATTATCTTTGTTACAAATGACTAAAATTATTTTATTATTATCTTTGTTCCAAATGATTACATTTAAGAAGTTTTCTTCCATTATAATAATTGTCCCAGACTTGGAATATCAGATTCCTCTTTTTTCAATCCTTTCCATCTGCTGGAGGGTAATTATTCCCCATGCTGCACATTAGATACTTTATAAAATATGGGTGCCCAGGCCCTACCCACATAGATTCTGTTATTATACTAGGGTTCAGAATCAGGTGTGTTGGTTTCTTAAATTGAGATATAATTGACATATAACATTATATTAGTTTCAGGTATACAACATAACAGTTCAGTATTTGTTTATGTTGCAAAATGATCACCACAAATGAGTCTGGTTAACATTCATTACCACATATAGTCACAATTATTATTTTTTTCTTGTGGTGACATCTTTTAAGATCTAATCTCATCATCTTTCAAATATGCAATACAGTATTATTAACTACTAGAGGCCCTGTGCACAAATTCTTGCATGGTGAGGTCCCTTGGCCTGGCCAGTGATCAGGGCTGATCAGGCCGTCTTGCCCAGTCCCGATGAGGGCCGATCAAGGCCAGCCAGCCAGGAGGAAGAGACTGCAGGAGCTTCACCGGCAATGGGAGGTTGGCTGTGGGAGCACACTGACCACCAGGCGGCAGCTCCTATGTTGAGCATCTGCTCCCTGGTGGTCAGTGCACGACATAGTTACTGGCTGGTCATCTGGTTGTCCGGTTGTAATAGTCACTTAAGCATATACATACATATATACACACTAGAGGTCCAGTGCACAAAAATTTGTGCACTGGCGGGGGGGGTGTCCCTCAGCCCGGCGTGTGCCCTCTCACAGTCTGGGACCCCTCAGGAGATGACCACCTGCTGGCTTAGGCCCGCTCCCTGGGGGATTGGGCCTAAGATGGCAATCAGACATCCCTCTGGCAGCCCGGCAGCCCTTGGGGGATGTCCACTTGCCAGCGGGGAGCAGGCCTAAACTGCAGTCAGACATCCTTAGTGCTGCTGAGGAGGCAAGAGAAGCTCCCACCACCACCACTGTACTGGCAGCCATCAGCCGGTCTTGTGGCTGAGCAGAGCTCCTCCCATGTGGGAGCACACTGACCACCAGAGGGCAGCTCCTGCATTGAGCGTCTGCCCCCTGGTGGTCAGTGTGTGTCATAGTGACCAGTCATTCCCAGTCATTCTGCTGTTAGGGTCAGTTTGCATATTACCCTTTTACTATATAGCAGGGGTCCTCAATCTATGGCCCGCGGGCCACATGCAAATACAAATATTGTATATGTTCCCATTTTGTTTTTTTACTTCAAAATAAGATATATGCAATGTGCTTAGGAATTTGTTCATAGTTTTGTTTTGTTTTTTTAACTATAGTCTGGCCCTCCAATGGTCTGAGGGACAGTGAACTGGCCCCCTGTTTAAAAAGTTTGAGGACCCCTGCTATATAGGATAGAGGCCTGGTGCATGGGTGGGGGCCGGCTGGTTTGCCCTGAAGGGTGTCCCGGATCAGGGTGGGGGTCCCGCTTGGGTGCCTGGCCAGCCTGGATGAGGGGATGATGGCTGTTTGCAGCTGGTCACACACCCTTCAGGGTGGGGGTCCTCCCTGGGGTGCCTGGCCAGTCTGGGTGAGGGGCTGAGGGCCGTTTTCAGGCTGGTGGGTGACTGAAGCTCCCAACCTCTCCTTTTTTTCTTTTTTTTTATATTCTGGGATTTATTTACCTTCTATGGCTCTCACTGGAACTGAGAGCCAGCTTTAGCTCTGAGGCTCGGCTCCAGCTCTGAGACCTCGGCTGCTGAAAGCAGGGATTTGGGTTTGTTTGGCTTCTATAATTGAAACACTGTTGCAGTTCCAGCTCTGAGGCCCAGCTGGCTGAAAGCAGGTTTCTGGGTTTGTTTAGCTTCTATAATTGCAACATTGTTTCTTAGAGTGCAGCTCAGAGGCCGGCAGCGTCAGGCGGGGAACCTTGGCTTCCTCCATCACTGGAGCAAGTAAGCCTCCTGTTCGCTTCAGCTGCCTGGCTGCTGGCTGCAATCTGGTTGGCAGTTAATTTGCATATTGCTCTGATTAGCCAATGGGAAGCATGTTGGAGGTATGGTTAATTACCATGTTTGTCTATTATTAGATAGGATATATAGACAGACTAGCGGGCTGGTGCATGATTGAGCATGGGGAAGCGGGTGTCCCTCAGCCCAGCCTGTACTCTCCCCAATCTGGGCCCCCCTTGGGGATGTCCGTGGGATTGGGCCTAAACCAGCAGTCAAACATCCCTCTCACAATCTGGGACTGCTGGCTCCTAACCACTCGCCTGCCTTCCTGCCTGATCACCCCTAACTGCTTCTGCCTGCCAACCTGATCACCCCCTAACTGCTCCCCTGCTGGCCTGGTCTCCCCCAACTGCCCTCCCCTGCCGGCCTGATCTTGCCCCCAACTGCCCTCCCTGCTTTCCTGATGGTCCCCAACTGCCCTCCCTGCTGGCCTGGTCCCACCCAACTGCCCTCCCCTGTCAGCAATCTTGTGGTGGCCATATTGTGGTGGTCATCTTGTGATGATGTGAGGGTGGTCATCTTGTGGCAGCCATCTTGTGATGTCGCTTGAGGGTGTCAGCAATGTGGTGACACCTCCTAGGCTTTTATTTTA
>NW_006299705.1:17237201-17245545 GCF_000327345.1 Myotis davidii
AAGCTCTGCCTCCTAGGCAGCCATTTGCTCCTCACAGTTGACACAGATTTAGTTCTGATTGGTCATTTTCTATTTCAGTCATTGTCTCTGGCCTATCAATGGTGCCTGATCAGAAAGGCGGGGCTGATCAGCAGCCCTGGTGGAAGCCCGGAGAGAAATGGAGGCAGGGCTGCTAGAGAGAAGGAGAGAGGCAAGTGCTGATCAACAGCTGCCACAGAGGCTATGGATCAGACCCTGCTTCTCTCTTCAGGCCTCTCTCTGGGCCTGATTCGCAGCCCCCTCTGCAGTCAGTGCTGGATTACTGCGACTACAGGACTGACTTCCTGTTGATCGAGCCTCCGGTCATGACGGACCCAGGATTTTTATATATTAGGATAGTCACCTTGCTGTATATTACATCTCCATTGCTAATTTATTTTATAACTGGTAGTTTGTACCTTTTGACACTCTTCACCCATTTTGCCCAACCCCTCTTCCAGTGATGGTGAACCTATGACACACGTGTCAGAGGTGACATGTGAACTCATTTTTTTTTGGTTGATTTTTCTTTGTTAAATGGCATTTAAATATATAAAATAAATATCAAAAATATAAATCTTTGTTTTACTATGGTTGCAAATGTCAAAAAGTTTCTATATGTGACACAGCACCAGAGTTAAGTTAGGGTTTTTCAAAATGCTGACACGCCGAGCTCAAAAGGTTCACCATCACTGCCCTATTCCTTGCCTCTGGCATCCACCAGTCTTTTCTCTATATCTGTGAATTCAGGTATGGGAGGGTATTTGAATCAAATATTTTATTTTTAATCTCCTTAGGTGATTGTAGAGCTAGGCTTGAGAATCACCATGTCAGCACTGAAACCTGGTCAGAACCAGTGAAAATCTTTAAACCCTAGGGCAAAGCTGCTCCAGCTTAGTAAATCATGAGGCAGAGTTTTCCCAAAAGCAGTTGGAACAAAGATTGCTTAGCTATCCAGAGTATTCTTGGGTCTCAATGCTGAATTACTTCCAGATTAAGGATTTTGCCTTTTTTATCTGTTTCTTGTCCTCTAGCATCAGAGTGGCCCGCCCACTTCTGTGCCTAAAATATGCAGTACCTTTATGAAAGTTTTTTTAAAACCATCTCTTGTTTAAAATATGTATTGCTATTTCCTGGGAAATTATAATAATAAACATAAAAATTTATCATCACTTTGTAATGGTACACTGTGGAGCTGTGCAGTGCACAACCTGCTCAACTGCACTGGTGACCCATCACATTCTTATTTTTTTCTCTTTAAACAAGTCACGATCTGAACTAGTGACCTGGCAACCATAGGCCTTAGATGCCAATTGTTGATAGGCTGGTCTAGGCATAGCAACTAAAATGAAAGGCAACTTCAAAGTCTGAAATGATGGGTTAAGATATTCTCAAAAGGCTCTCTGCCTCATAGCTCTGTCATGTTGCTTAATTTAGCCCAGGTTGCTACGGAAATGAATTAAAATTGACCGAGGCAGCGTCTAGAAGCTGTGTGTGCGTAATAAATACAATTCATGACAGATATGTCTTTTCTTAACAACCTTGGATGGCTTTATTTGCTTATGCAGAGCTAAAGACTAACATAACCTGCCCAGCCTTGGCGAATTGCTGAGTAAGCCGGGCTTATTTTCTTATTCCTCAGCATCTTTTTTTGTGTCCATTTCTTCCTGAACTGGTCACCAAGAAGAGGCAAGTATGTAATACTTGGAATATTCCGATAGGAGGATTTAGCCTTGTACCTCGCTGCCTGGCCAGTGGGTTCAGTAGATGGTTCCCATCTTCACTGTAAATGCACTTAGGTAGGCCCTGGTAACATAGCAGCACGTACACTAGATTGTTCTTCAGTGATGGAAATGGCTTACAATCTGTGTTATTCAAAAGAGTGTGTGTGTGTGCGTGTGTGTGTATACATAGTATAAATATACATACATACATATATACATATATAGTGGTATGTATAGTTGCTGTATATAGTTTTATATTGGTATATATAGCTATATATGTTATATATTCATACAGGGTGGGGCAAAAGTAGGTTAACATTTGTTCATATGGAAAATAACAATAATTAATAAATAATTATACAAGAATAGACTGTTTTGCATACTTGCAACTGTTAACCTACTTTTATCCCACCTGTACATATGCTCTATATAGCAATATGTATATATTACTCACTATATGAGGCTATTGACTACTTGAAATGTAGCTAGGGAAACCTAGGAATTGAATCTCTAATTTTAAATACTTTTAATTAATTTAAATTTAAATACCAAATGTGGCTAGTGCAGGTCTGAAAGATAGGTCTTATCAAGAAGGGGAGGAAACTAATATTTTCTGTGTACCTCCCAATTGTCAAGAACATTCTTTTTATTATCTTATTTAATTCTCACAAAATCTGGCAGGATAGATATTATTATCTCCATTTTATAGATTGAAAATAGCTGAAGCTCAAAGAATCAATTGCTCAAGGTCTTATGACTAATAAATGATCAAATCAGCATTCAAACGTTGGCCTCTTTGATTCTAAAACCAGTGCTTGAAGCTTTCCTGGGGAAGTAGTCTTCACTGTGAAGAGTCGGAAACGAAATTAATAATAAAAGCAATAATAACAAATATCAAAAAATTGCCATTGAATGTCAGCATGTGCCAGTTATAAAAATAGTCACGGGAACATTAAGTACAGCATAGGGAATGTAACCAATTATATTGTGATAACAGTGTATGGTGCTGGATGGGCACTAGATTTATCGTGGTGATCACTTCATATGGGGTATAGTTGTCTAATTGCTGTGTTGTACACTTGAGACTAATATGATAGCACATGTCAACTATAATTGAAAGATAGATTTAAAAGAATTTCTGGGAGTGAGAAGAGAATGTGTGGTGATTCAGGGCAGAAGCGACAGGCTTAGCAGACGGGAGCATGGTGTTGGCAGCTGTTGACACAACTCTACTGGTTACTCTATTACCTCCTCAACTTTTCATGCCTGAGCGTCATGTACTTTGACCTTGCTATTTCTTTTTTTCATCAGATTAAAATTGGGCTTTAGTACCCTGAATAGAAACACCAGGAGTCACTCATTAGTAGCTGCTTAGGACTGAGTACAGGTATGTCTGATAATTGCCAGCTTCTTTTCATTAAAGCCCACGCCCTGGCCAAGGACAGGTCCTCTGGTGAACTGTCCCCCCTCACTCCTTCTCCTCTATCCTTCAATATGCCCAGAGTTCACATTCATCACCCTTTCTCCTATATCCTGTTTTATTCAGGGTTTTCCCCTACATCTAGTGAATATGTATTTCTCTTACAGGCAGTCTTTCTCAGCCATATTACACGTTTGTAATTCCGGTTGTCAGGAATCTACCCAGACACACTGAGTCTGAGTTTATGAGAATGGGGTCTGGCCAGTTTTATAAGTTTATGTTTCCCACATGACTCTACTGTGTGCATGGGACTGAGAATCATAGCCCTTCTCGATTAGCCATCTGCATGTATCCCAGAGTTCTACTGCTACCAGACTTTTTGAACCAGAGCAGTAGGTAGGTTAGCGTTGTGGGTAAAAAGAAATGGGTGTTGTGGGTGGTAAGTAATAAGCAGTTTGGCTCAGGGACCCTGAAGGTGAAGAAGATGAGAGAGATGGCAAGGGTCCCGGAGATGGCTTCTGTCACAAGCCATTCTAGATAGGTGGAACACAAGAAACTTTGAGGGAAGAGAGCTTCAGGGTGAATTATCAATATGACTTTTCCTCCGTTCAACATCATTTGTTGAGAACCTTAGCCTCAGCCCCTGCCACAGGGGCACAAAGATAGAAAAGAAGGGGCCTGCCATGGAAAAAGTTGCTGGGTATGGAATTAAAAAGAAGAGAAATCATAATGTATTTGATCAAGTAAGAATAACCCTTATTTAACTACTATGTGTACCACTTGCCACTTACTACTCAACACAGTTATCTCATACTCATCATTAAATGTATGTTGGATAATCTTTATAGCAGTATCCTCTGCTTATATCTTCTTAGCCTTCATATGGTCTGTATATGCACAGTTTAAACAAATTGAAAGGAGCCTTCTTGCAATATTCATCTGCAACGTCTCCCATAAAGAATATGTGTGAAGTAAATGTCTGTAGTAGTTTTTGACAAATTCATTAAATAAATTCACTCATCTTTTACGACCCCTACCCATTGCCAACCCATTCCCTTCACCACATCACACCTAGTAAGATTCCATTTCTAACCATAGCCTAAGTCAAAGTATTTCCTGTACTTTGATGGGGATGTAAATCTCAGGATTAAAGAAAAACTTTTCTGGTAGTCAGGGTCACAAGGAGTTTGTGTTTGGGGAACAGCTCATTATCTTCTTCCCTGGAAGGTACGTCTCCATGGATTTATGCCTGCTCATCATGTGCTTCCACATCATAGTCACCTGAAAACTTTATCATGTATGTAGTGTTGGGATGCAGTCTCCCCTGGGAGGAAGGGGAAGGATGATGAGTACACCCATCCTCTGGGCACTGGACATCCTCATCACACTTCATAACAAATAACATAAGCATGGCATAAATTAGTATTTCTGTCTTTGTGCTTTATATAAATAAAATCATGCTGTGTGTATACTTCTGTGTCTGGCTTATTTCATGTAATGCTGTTTGTGAGGTTCATTCATATTGTTGGGTGTAGATCTCGATCATTCACCTTCATGGCTATAGAGTTTCCATCGTGTGAGAATAAACTCATATATTTACCCATTCAACTGTTAATGGACATTTGGGTAGTTTTCAGTTTGAGGCTATTACAAGTGCTGCTATAAACAATCTGGTGCATGTTTTCCAATGAATATATGTACACATTTCTGTTGGGAATATTACTAAAAATGGAATTTGGGATCATAGGCTATGCATGTGTTCAGTTTAAACCACTGGTTGTCCTTGAGATCCGAAAGGTTGGTGACCACTGGTTTAAACAGATCCTGCCAAACAGATTTCCAAAGTAGTGTCCTGATTTTTGTGTCCTCCAGCAGTGTGTTATTTTTTTAAGTAATTTTTTATTGATGTCATAGCAGAAGGGAAAGGGAGAGGGAGAGGGAGAGAGGGAAGGAAAGAGAGAGAGAAAGAGAGGGAGGGAGAGAGAGAGAGAGAGAGAGAGAGAGAGAGAAACATCAATGATAAGAGAGAATCATTGATTGGCTGTCTCCTGCATGCCCCACACTGGGGATTGAGGCCACAACCCGGGCATGTGACCTGACCAGGAATTGAACCATGACTATATGTGTAGGATCCCACTGTAGTTTTAATTTGCATTTTCTTGGCAACTATTAAAGCTGAGTAACTGTCATGTTTTTTGGTGCTTGTTTTAACTTGGTTATTTTATTAACATGTAGACAATTTTGTTATCCCACTTTTTTCCTAGTAATTTTCATAACTTTTCAAAATCAGTACAGTGTCATAGAGAAATCATATTCCCTCCTCTAGGCTAACCTGATATAGTTTGTTTTCTCAAACTGTTAAGTTACTGGGTAATGAAGGGAACAACATTTGTCTCAAAGCAAAGAAGAGGATTTTACTACAATTAAATGACTTAATGTATAATAAATGTGAACAGATTTAAGGAAAATTATACATTAACATTTTGGATCTTGAATAACCAATTAATAAGTCTTAAATGAGATAAAATATTTTGCATCAGTTATGTATTTCTCAAAAGACAGTCAGCCTTAGTGCTGAGAAAGAACAAGCCCACCGAAGAACTTATCCTAAATGGAGTTTGCTTTCTAAACGAGACTACTGTTCTAGAGTTGATATGATATGACAAATTTGATTTAAATCAAATGGGCTATTGTTTAAGAGGCCTTTTCTATTATTGGAATTCAATGCTGCCAAGCTGTTCTGTGAAATGCAGAGAAGGCATCGATAGTTAGGTGAGTTGAATAAACTCATTAAACTGACAGATTGGAGCATTTGGGACTTTGCTCAAGACCACATAGGCAGTGTGATAGCCAAGGAAAGAAAGTTAGAGAATAGTAGGATTCATAGAAATGTGATAAGCAATATTGTCTAGCTGTATCTTTGTTTCTGTTCTAAGCAAATATATAGTGGATTTATTGCCTGTAAGTGATTGACAAAAGTATATAAAAAGTACTGGCTCTCCTTGTTGGAGAAAAATATTTTAGTTGGTCATACACTATTGAGTGAACCTTCTTATCCTTTGAAGCATTAACAGTATTGAAATTGATCTCAAGGCTTTCCAAATTGTTTGTTTAGATATTTTTCTACACAGAGGGTATTCTTATAAAAATGTCTGATTCAAGGGATAGCTTTCATTTAAACTCTCCACTGATCAAGAGCGAGCACAGGGCAGATCTCTCCTTACATGTCAGTTCTTGCTCACTTGCGGACGTGATTGGACTGAGCGACAGTGTTGCACTGAGAGGTCACTGAGGCTTGACCCTTCCCCCGCCTCATTCTTGTGCCTGTCATCCTCGCCTTATTGCTGTACTCCTTTGAGTTTTGAAGGCTTTGGGATTTTGGAGTGGACTTTTAAAAATAGTTGTAAACTTGGGAGAGGACCTACTTGAAATTTTTATCATTTGATATCTTAACAAGGACTTGCTTAAATAGATCCTTCATAAAAAAGAGGAGGAGATAGGAGGAAATTTATGAGAGAAGAAATAAGTTAGGGCCCCAGTTTCACAGTGCAGTCTTGATTCTGTCCAAAAAATTTACCAAAAATATCACTTTTGAAAGGTATACATTTACTTTTCACCCTAGTATCACAAATTTGAGGATGAAATGTATTTTGAAATAGATATCAAGACATATGTTTAAATACAGCTCCTGCCATTATTAAATTCTTCCTTAGGCCAAACAGGATGTGTGTGTGTGTGTGTGTGTGTGTGTGTGTGTGTGTGTCTCCATTTTCACCCACTACTCTCTAGAGAGGTTGGGTGTGACATTAACAAAGAGCAAGGGGGTTGAATGATTATTTCTCCTTGTCACCGGCCTTTGCCTCTAAAATTTCTTGTGGTTTGTCAAGCTGGCACATTCGCCTTTGCCTCTAAACAGCTCATGATTCAAAAGTATTTCAGGAATTTTTCCACTGTGTTTTTCACTTCATAGTGAAAATCTCTGGTTATATGTTCTAGAGAAACAATACAACTAATAAACAGGAGAGAGGATCCACAGAAAAGAATCCAATGAACAACATAAACTGATGAACAAAAATAGATCCAGAAATATAGATGCATCTAACAGACTGTCAAACCTCTGAGGGAAGGTAGGGGAGGGTGGGTGGGAAGAGATCAATCAATTAACTTGTATGCATATATGCATAACCCATGGACACAGACACTTGGGTGGTAAAGGCCTTGGGTGAGGGACGGGGGCGGGCTGGAAGAGGTCAATGGGGGAAATAAGGGGACATGTGTAATACTTTCAACAATAAAGATTTTTTTTAAAAAAATCTCCTGATGGATCTCTCCTTGAGTTCCCGATCTGCTCTCCAGTTCACCCTTTTCTTTTTCTCTTTTGAAAATGCCTGAATTATACCCGCATGGTCACTGAACTTTTTGTGCTTTAAGTGAGGGAGAGATCAGGATCTGCTCAACTTTTGCTGAATTGAGTCAATACCTTGAGGTGCTAGCAGATCAGGGGTCCTCAAACTTTTTAAACAGGGGTCCAGTTCACTGTCCCTCAAACCGTTGGAGGGCCGGACTATAGTTTAAAAAAAAAACTATGAACAAATTCCTATGCACACTGCACATATCTTATTTTGAAGTAAGAATACAAAGCGGGAACAAATACAATATTTGTATTTGCATGTGGCCCATGGGCCGTAGTTTGAGGACCCCTGTAGCAGATGTTACTTCCTAGAAGACACATTGACCTTTTATTTGAAAGAAACCAGAGCTTTGAAGTTTCAGATAACTGCATCTAAGGTAATTCACATCTGGTCTAGAGCCCTTGGCTCTTTCATTGACAGTAAACCATACTGTAATTCATCCCCAGATGTGCAAAGCTTATTCATTGACTCAATGAGTTACTGATTGCCTTTAAAGTTTCATTAAAAGAAGAGACAGTATTAAAGTGCTTATATTAGTCACACTTTCAATGCAGGTTCAATTATCATAACCACTCTGCCTGCCTGCCTGCCTGCATGCTCGCCCCTAACTGATCACCAGCCTGCCTGATCGCCCCTAACCACTCGCCTGCCTGCCTGATCAGCCCTAACCCCTCTGCCTGCCTGCCTGATCACCCCTAACAGCTCGCCTGCCTGCCTGATTGCCCCTAACCACCTCTGCCTCGGCCCCTGCCACTTCGGCTTCGTCCAGA